>NW_028274851.1:1500000-1743994 GCF_037043125.1 Eumetopias jubatus
TAGTAGGGGATGTTAACACCCCACTCACTGCAATGGACAGATCATCTAAGCAGAAAATCAACAAGGAAACAAAGGTTTTGAAACACACCCTGTACCAGATGGGCTTCACAGGTATATTCAAAACATTCCACCCTAAAGCAACAGAATACACCTTCTTCGCAAGTGCACATGGAACATTCTCCAAAATTGATCACATACTGGCTCACAAATCGGTAACAAAAGAGGGGATCAGTCCCTGCGTATTTTTGGACCACATTCCTTAGAAATTGGAATTCAATCAGCAGAGGGCATTTGGAAAGAACTCAAATACATGGAGACTAAAGAGCATCTTGCTAAAGAATGAATGGGACAACCAGGAAATTAAGGAAGAACTTAAAAACTCATGGAAACAAATGAAAATGAAAACACAACTACTGAAGAACGTTGGGATGCAGCAAAGGCAGACCTAACAGGGAAAGAGATACCACTACAAGCATTTCTCAATGAACAAGGAAGGTCTCAAAACACAACCCTAACACTATGCCTAAAGAAGCTGGAGAAAGAACTTTAAATAAAGCCTGAACCCAGCAGGAGAAGAGAAATAAGATTAAGGCAGAAATCAAGAATTATCCTTGACCAAAGGAAGAGTAGAACAGATCAACGAAGCTAGGAGCTGGTTCTTTGGAAGAATTAATAAGATTAATGGTTAATGGAAGAATTAATAAGAATTAATAAGATTGAGAAAACCCTGCCCAGACTTATCAAAAAGAAAAGAGAAAGGACCCAAATAACTAAAATCCTGAATGAAAGAGGAGAGATCAAAACTAACACCAAAAGATACAAACAATTATAAGAACGTATTAAGAGAAACTAAATGCCAACAAATTAGGCAATCTGGAAGAAATGGATGCATTCCTAGAGACGTCTGAACTATCAAAACTCAACTAGGAAGACATAAAGAACCTGAAGAGGTCCATAAACAGCAAGGAAACTGAAGAAGTCAGTAATCAAAGATCTCCCAACAAACAAGAGCCCAGGGCCAGACGCCTTCCCAGGGGAAAGCTACCAAACATTTAAAGCAGAATTAATACCCATTCTTCTAAATTGGTGTGAAAACACAGAAATGGAAGGAACACTTCCAAACTCCTTCTATGAGGACAGCATTACCTCAATCCCAAAACCAGACAAAGACCCCCCACTAAAAAGGAGAATTATAGACCAATACACCTGATGAACATGGATGCAAAAATTCTCACCAAAATACTAGCCAATAGGATCCAACAGTCCATTAAAAGGATTATTCACCACGACAAAGTGGACCTTATTCCTGGACTGCAAGGATGGTTCAACCTGTGCAAATCAATCAGTGGGATACACAACATTAATAAAAGAAAGGACAAGAAACATAGGATCCTGTCAATAGATGCAGAAAAAGCACTGGACAAGTACAGCATCCTTTCTTGATTAAAACTCTTCACAGTGTAGCGATAGATGGCACATACCTCAATATCATAAAAGCCATCTATGAAAAGCCCATTCATTCTCAATGGGGAAACACTGACAGCTTTTCCCCTAAGGACAGGAACATGACAGGGATGTCCACTATCACCACAGCTGTTCAACATAGTCCTAGCCTCAGCAGTCAGATACCAAAAAGAAATAAAAGGCATCTGAATCAGCAAAGAAGAAAGCAAACTCTCACTCTCTGCAGATGACACGATACTCTATATGGAAAACCCAAAAGACCACACCCCAAAACTGCTAGACTCTTACAGGAATTCAGCAATGTGGCAGGCTATAAAATCAATGCACAGAAATCAATTGCATTTCTATACACAAACAATGCCAAAGAAGAAAGAGTAATTAAGGAGTCGATCCCGTATACAACTGAACTTACAAGTAGAAGACACCAAGGAATAAACCTAACCAAAGAAACAAAGGACCGGTCTTCTGAAAACTACAGAACACTCATGAAAGAAATTGAGAAAGACACAAAGAAATGGAAAAACGTTCCATGATCATAGCTGGAAGAAATAATATTAGTAAAATATCTATTCTACCTAGAGCAAATTCTACCTTCAATGCAATCCCTATCAAATACAATCCACTTTTTTCAGAGAGCTGGGGGAAATAATCCTAAAATTTGTACAGAACAAGAAAAGACCCCAAAGACCCAAAGGAATGTTGAATAAGAAAACCAAAGCTGGTGGCATCACAATTCCAGACTTCAAGCTCTATCACAAAGCTGTCATCAAGACAGTATGCTACTGGCACAAAAACTGACCCACAGATCAATGGGACAGAATGTGAGCCCAGAAATGGACCCTCAAGTCTATGGTCAACTAATTTTTGACAAAGCAGGAAAGCATATCCAATGGGTAAAAAACAGTCTCTGCAACAAATGGTGTTGGGAAAATTGGACAGCCACATGCAGAAGAATAAAAGTGGACCATTTCTTTACACCATACTCAAAATGGATGAAAGACCTAAATGTAAGAGAGGAAACCAACAAAATCCTAGAGGAGGACACAGGCCATGACATCTATGACCTCGGCCAGAGCAACTTCTTGCTAGATACGTCCCCAAAGGCAAAAATGAACTATTGGGACTTCATCAAGGCAAAAAGCCCTTGCACAACAAAGAAACAGTCGACAAAACTAAAAGACAACTGAGAGAATGGGTGAAGATATGGTAAATGACATTACAAATAAAGGGCTAGTATCCAAGACCTGTAAAGATCTTATCAAACTCAACACCCAAAGAACAAATAATCCAGTCAAGAAATAGGCAGAAGATATGAATAGACATCTCTCCAAAGAAGACATCCAAATGGCCAAATAGACACATTTAAAGATACTCCACATCACTTGGCATCAGGGAAATACAAATCAAAGGCACAATGAGATACCACCTCACACCAGTCAGAATGGTAAAATTACTAATCAGGACGTGACAGATGTTGGCAAGGATGTGAAGAAAGGGGAACCGCTTACACTGTTGGTGGGAATGCAAGCTGCTGCAGCCACACTGGAAAACAGTATCGAGGTTCCCCATGAAGTTACAAAGAGAGCTAGCCTACTACCCAACAATTGCACTACTGGGTATTTACCCAAACGATGCAAATGTAGCAATCTGAAGAGGCACCTGCACCCCAATGTTCATAGCAGCAATGTCCACAATAGCCAAACTATGGAAAGAGACCAGAGACCCATGGAGAAATGAATGGATAAGATGTGGTATATATACACAATGGAATATCCCACAGCCATCAAACAAATGAAATCCTGTCATTTGCAATAATGCGGATGGATAGAGGGTATTATGCTGAGAAAAATAAGTTAATCAGAAAAAGATAGGGCGCCCGGGTGGCTCAGTTGGTTAAGCGACTGCCTTCGGCTCAGGTCATGATCCTGCAGTCCCAGGATCGAGTCCCGCATAGGGCTCCCTGTTCAGTGGGGAGTCTGCTTCTCCCTCTGACCCTCTCACGTCTCATGCTCTCTCTCTCTCTCTCATTCTCTCTCTCAAATAAAATAAATAAAATCTTTAAAAAAAAGAAAAAAAATGATATATCATCTCACTAGTATACGGAATTTAAGAAACAAAACAGAAGATCATAGGGAAAAAGAGGGAAAAATAAACCAAGGCGAAATCTGAGAGGTAGTCAAACATAAGGACTCTTTAATCATAGAAAGGAGACTGAGGGCTGCTGAAGGGAAGGAGGGTGGAGGATGGGGTGTCTGGGTGCCGGGCGTTAAGAAGGGCACATGATGTATGGAGCACTCTGTGTTGTATAAGACTGATATCACTGACCTCTACCTCTGAAACCAATATTACATTATATGTTGAATAACTGAATTTACATTAATACAAACTTAAAAAGAAAAAAGAAAAAAAGAAAATGTATTCCTTACTATGACTAATGGTTTGAAAAATGTGTGGCAGTTTTTGATTTGTTTTTTTTTTGTTTTGTTTTGTTTCTTTGCCCATAGCCTCTCGTGGTTCATCTACCCCTCTAATTCCCCCCTTTCATTTTTTCCTTCCTTTTCCTAATGTCCTCCATGCTCTTTCTTATGTTCCACAAATAAGTGAACTCATCCGATAACAGTCTTTCTCTGCTTGACTAATTTCACTTAGCATAATTCCCTCCAGTTCCATCCACGTCGAAACAAATGTATTCATCCTTTCTGATGGCTGAGTAATATTCCACTGTATTTATGGACCACATCTTCTTTATCCCTTGGTCTGTTGAAGAGTATCTCGGCTCCTTCCTCAGTTTGGCTAGTGTGGACATTGCTGCTATGAACATTGGGGTGCATGTGCCCCTTCTTTTCACTACATCTCGGTCTTTGGTGTAAATACCCAGGAGTTCAATTGGTGGGTAATAGGGTAGCTTTATTTGTAACATTTTGAGGAACCTCCATACTGCTTTCCAAAGTCGCTGCACCAATTTCATTCCCACCACCAGTGTAAGAGGGTTCCCATTTCCCACAACTTCTCCAACATCTGTTGTTTCCTGCCTTCTTAATTTATGCCCTTCTAACTGTAAGGTGGTATCTTAATGGAGTTTTGATTTGAATTTCCCTGATGGCTTTTCTTTTTCAAATATTGAAAGATGACAAATAGCCTTCAGGGGTGCCTGGCTGACTTAAGCATCCGACTCTTGATTTTGGTTCAAGTTGATCTCAGGGTCATGAGATCAAGCCCTGCGTTAGGGTCCATGCTCCATAGAGAGCCTTACCTGAGGTTCGCTCTCTCCCTCTCAGTTTATCCTTCTCCTCTCACTCTCTCCCTCTCAAAAATAAATAAATGTATCTTTTAAAAAAGGAAAGAAAGATTACAAATAGACTTTCTGGATATTTCTAGACACTTATTTGATATTTTTCTGTAGGTTGACTTGTGAGCCACTTATCCCTTTTCGTTTTCTGACAAAGGATAGATGTTCCAGCTGATTGAATTGGATCCCCCCAAATGCCTAAGTTGAATGCTTCTTCAGTAGAGAAAAATGCTCACTCCATGGGCTACATAAGCTCCACCCAAGCCACCCTACGAGATTTGGGGCAGCAGAGCTCACGGCCCACTGGAGGGGACCAAATCCCATCCCTCTGCCCTCTCTCACCTTCCTGGGGTACTTATGTGTGGCTGTCACTGACTTCACCTGCCACTGCAGCTCCTCCATGAGCTGGTCCCTGACATGGGAGACAAATTCCACGGCAGGACAATAAATGCCTTCAACACCTGCAGCGCAGAACCACAGTGGAGGCTCAGGGTCAGTGGCAATCAAATGTGTAGTGTAAACCATGAACAGACATTTTTCCAAAGAAGACATCGAAATGGCCATCAGAAACATGAGAAAGTGCTCAACATCTCTCGGCATCAGGGAAATCCAAATCAAAACCTCAATGAGATACCACCTCACCGCAGTCAGAATGGCTAAAATTATCAAGTCAGGAAATGACAGATGTTGGCGGGGATGCGGAGAAAGGGGAACCCTCCTACACTGTTGTTGGGAATGCAAGCTGGTGCAACGACTCTGGAAAACAGTATGGAGGTTCCACATCAGTTGAAACTACAGCTACCAGATGATCTAGCCATTGCACTACTGAGTATTTACCACAAAGATACAAATGTAGGGATCCGAAGGGGTACGTGCACCCGATGTTTATAGCAGCAATGTCCACAATAGCCAAACTGTGGAAAGAGCCAAGATGTCCATCGACAGATGAATGGATAAAGAAGAGGTGGTCTATATACACAATGGAATATTATGCAGGCATCCAAAGGAATGAGATCTTGCCATTTGCAACGACGTGGAAGGAACAGGGGGTGTTATGCTGAGGGACATAAGTCAATCAGAGAAAGACATGTATCATATGAATCACTCATATGAGGAATTCGTAATCTCAGGAAAGAAACTGAGTGTTGCTGGAGTGGTGGGGGGTGGGAGGGATGGGGTTGCTGGATGATAGGCATTGGGGAGTATATGTGCTATGGTGAGCACTGTGAATTGTGCAAGACTGTTGAATCACAGATCTGCACTTCTGAAACAATTAATGCAACATATGTTAAGAAAAAAGAAAAGAAGAAGATAGCAGGAGGGGAAGAATGAAGGGGAGTAAGTCGGAGGGGGAGACGAACCATGAGAGATGATGGACTCTGAAAAACAAACTGAGGGTTCTAGAGGGGAGGGGTGGGGGGATTGGTTAACATGGTGATGGGTATTAAAGAGGGCACATTCTGCGTGGAGCACTGTGTGTTATGCACAAACAGTGAATCATGGAACACTACATGTAAAACTAATGATGTAATATATGGTGGTTAACAAAATGATACAAAATTTAAAGAAAGATGAAAACAAAGAGGGAGACAAACCATAAGTGACTCTTAACCATAGGAAACAAACTGGAGGTTGCGGGAAGGGAGGTGGGTGAGGGGGATGGGGTAACTGGGTGATAGGTATTAAAGAGGGCACATGATGGGATGAGCACTGGGTGGTATATGGAACTGAAGAATAACTGAACTCTACCTCTGAAACTAATCATGGCTAAACCTTAGTTTAATTGATGGCTATTCCTTTGGATAATTTAATTAAAATAAAAAAATAATTTAAACTAATTAAAAAAAATAATATTCAGAGAAAATGCTTCTTTTGGTTATTGGTGGTAAAACAGATGTAGCCCATCAAAGAGGAAAATCTTCAATTATAAGAGATGTCATATTAAGAATAACGTCATAAAGGGGCACCCGGGTTTCTCAGTGGGTTAAGCAGCTGCCTTCGGCTCAGGTCATTACTCAGGGTCCTGGGATCGAGCCCGGCATCGGGCTCCCTGATCAGCAGGGACTCATCTTCACACTCTGCCTCTCCCCTTCCATTCATGATCTTTCTTCTTTTCACAAATTATTAAAGAGTATCTTAAAAACAAAGAATTGTGTCATAAGAAATGATGATACTCCTATAGATTTTTCTTATCATGGAGGAAAAAAATGATATGTTTAGTTTCTTAAATTAATAAATTATAAAAAGATACTGTCATAAGATTGCTCATATCCATACCATAAATATTAACTAAGTAGAATTTAAATAAAAAATTGAAAAGAAAAAATAATTGCTCAAATCAAGATATAGGATAATGAAACAACTGTAGCATGTTTGTAAAAGAATAGAAGACATTATTTCGTCCCCCAAAACGGTTATGTCACTTGCATCTTGCCCAGCAAATAGCCTTAATTTAACAGGCAATTCTCAGCATTTATGAGTTCAAAAATGCAAACCTTCAAAATTTCATACTTTTTCCACATTCAGTGAACTTATGAGATATTCTCAAGTTTTAGACATAAATATAAAATATCAAATGAAGAAACACAGTATAATGAAATGAAATCATACTGATAAAAGGAGATTACACTTTTTATGTAACTTCTCAAGGTGGGATGATATTTTCAAATGGGCGGGAAAAGTTTCTAAAAACCTAAACAACAAATCTTGAAATTATACAAAGCTGCATGCTCATCAAAATGTCTGTTTTCTTTCTGAGAAATGATGGAAAGTATCCTTGAAAGTACACTGAGGTATGTAAAACTCAGGAAGATACAGGAATATAATATCTGAAATAGAAATAAGCAACAAAGGAAAATAAAAGAAAAATTTGGAAGTGCATGAACCAGTGGATGTAAGCATCTATTTTAATATCTTAAAAAAAAATACCATCATGCTTTTTCTTCAAACAGTGATTCACAAATTTTGCTGAGTTTGTATAATCTTCCATATTTTTAGAAGTCGTCTTGACACTTTGAAAAGAAGAAGTCACAGTGGGATCCTGTGAATGAGCTTTAGTAAACTGCAACCAATTTAAAACTATTGAAGATTGTTACGGATTCATGAGAAATTAGAAAACATGGCAAATCTCAGTTGAAAAGAGATAAGCTGGGGCACCTGGGTGACTCAGTTCCTTAAGTGTCTGTCTCAGGTCTTGATCCCAGGATCCTGAGATCGAGTCCCATGCCAGGCTCCCTGCTCAGTGTTGAATCACCTTCTCCCTCTGCCATGCCCCGACCCACCCCAGTGGGGCTGGCATAAAATCTTTAAAAAAAAAAAAAAAGGAAGAAGAAGTAGAAGAAGAAGAAAGAAAGGAAAGGAGATGAGATAAAGAGTACATTTGAAAGGTATTATGGATGAGTTTCCTTCCAATGAGACAGGAAAGGATAATTATAACAAATCATGTTTCAGGTCTAAATTTAACAGTAAACTAATGGAAGTTTTAGGACATCAAGTACCGGTCAAGTTTTCAGTCATTTCCAACTACTGTACCATTGTCGGAAAAAAATAACGATTGAAAATTAATAAAAGCATGTTTAAGTGGAGGACACTGTGCTTTTACCTGGGGCTCTGGCTCCAGCAGAACTCAGAAAGTGGGATCTCAGCTGCTCCTTCTAGAAGGTTCTGACAGCAGTTCCTGTATTCGTGTCCCAACTGAATGCATCTCCCATTTCTCTGAATTGCAGTCAGGATTTCTCCCCAGAAACAAGCCTGCAACTGTAACAACCCAACCACAGTATCTCTGATGTGACGTCGCAGGACCCCTCAATCCACGGATCCCTGAGTAAAACAGGTCTTGTTCAAATACCCTCAGGGAAAAGGAGGAATGAACCAGGGGAAAAGCCCCCCAAATGCAAGCGACTGTGCTGCTCACCTACCAGCATGTCCTGGGGAAGCCGCCCAGAGCCCCCTCCTCAACACTCACCCAAGAAAGCAGCTTTGCTCAGTAGCACCTCAGGAGGCACCAAGTTGCTGCAAAGCCCCCAGGGTCTCCCACAGGGCGGCAGCAGAACCTACTGGAACCGCAGCTCTGGCTCTCTATCCTGGGGCATCCACAGTGGGGCTGGATCATTTGGCTGCTACAGAAGTCCTTCCTGCTGAGATGCCCTGGATCAGCACAGGCAGAGACACCTCCCCCTCCCGGTTGGAGGTGCGCAGGTGCCCTCTGCTGGCCGCCCTGGGAATCCCTACAATGCTCAAAGCCATGGCCCCTCAGCTGGAGGGACAGAGCATGCTCAGGTCCAGCCAAGCCCTCTCTCTCCATGACAGATCCTGAGGCTTGTCCCCACCACCCCATGCAAAAGGAGGTGTGCCCATCTTCCCAAGTGAAATGGCCTCTACAAAGCTCAGCCCTAGGGAGGTTGGAGCTTTGGTTTCAGGGAAATCTGATCGCCTGATTTCCCACCTTCAATGGTCCAAATATTCGAATCACCTATATCGACCTCCTCCACCCTGTTCCATGGTCCACCACTAACACCTAGACCAGCAACCTCTTTTCATCCTTGAAATTCCTCTTGGTCTCTGCTTCTCTCAACCCCATCTCTCTCTTTGTTCCTCTCAATTTCTAGGACTTGCCCAATCCCCCCACCACTCATTCAGTGTCTCTCTCCCTGACAGTCTCTTTCCCTATCTCTCCCGAGGCCCTCAGGCCTTCTGCTCTTGGCATCCCTGTCCAAGACCACAGGGAAGTACCTCTCCTGTCTCCCCCCCCCTCTGCTGCCATCATTTGGCCCAGGCCCTGCTCACAGGGCATGACAATCTCATTTAGAAAGGCTGTTCAGGCTGACCATGACTGCAGCAGTGCAGTTACCAGCCACTCCTGGACAGAAAAACCTGGACACCTTAGTGGTCCAGACATGGCCCCAAAGCTACTGGAGGATGGCTGCTTCCACAACCTCGGAAGAAGGAGGGCTTTGCAAGGTCCAGGAGCTCTGGTGCAGAATGGATTGGAGTAAACGACCTAAAAAGCAACAGAAACATACACCCAACTCATCCTGTGTGGTGAGGGAGGAATGGGTCTCCTGTCATTGGCCTCTGCCCTGTCCATCCCTCAACAAGGAAACTGTGGGAGGATTATGGGCATCATGGGTCTTAAGAAGAAAACTGCCACCATCAGCCCCCGCCTCAGAGCCCACCTGCTGTTGGGGTGCAGCTTGTAAGGTGAAACCAGTGCACAAAATCTGGATTAATGCAGGGCCTCCTCACTGGTCTCCCAGGGCCACTAGGGATGTTTCATTCATTCCTCACCATCACAAGAGACCGCTGCCTGGGGACAGAAACCTGTCCTGCTGATCGACACACACCCCGTAAACTAGCAGGTGCCATGTGCTCAAGAGTATCTATCACCTGAGTTAATAAAACAACCAACAGACCTAAATACAAGATGTCTCCGCCTCCCCAGAAGGATTTCTTATGCCCCCTGCAGGAAAGATACCACAAAGGGGAATCTTGCTAATATCCTCCATCACCACCATTGCTGCCAGTTTGTTCTCTGTGTGTACGGGCTTCACACTGTGCACTCGAAGGCGAGTGACTGTAGGGCCTCCTGAAGGCAGACGCTGACACAGAGACAGAACTGTGAAAGTTTTATTTGGGGGATACCAGGAGAGACAGAGCACAGGGGACAGGATGGGCAGGGACAATATTCAGGACATAAGGCTGATCTGAAAATTTTCTAAATATATACACACACAGCCTGGTTGTAATTGCTCAGGGAGGTCTTCAAATTACAAATGTCCTGTCCTGTAAGGCAAATAGATTTGGGTTAGTACACTGTGACCTTATGATTTCCTAAATGCATTCGCTTCCTATACTCTATCTGAGGCCTTGAATGAACACCTGAGTGTGTGGCTGCCTCCATGAGTCTATATGTAATAGAAAATAATTGTCTTCACCTCTCAGATATAAATCTCTGAATGTATTTGTTCTTGTAATGATCTTTTACTTCATTCATAGCTAGGTCCTAAAATTTAATAGAAAATAAAAAGGGGTGTTTGCCTTATTTTTTGAAATGAGGATTGGCAACCTCTGGCGTGAGGTGTTATACCCTCAGTGTAATGATGTGGACTGAAATGAACATCTTTTCATGCTCATCTGCATGGAGCTATTTTCATTTAAACAGTGAGAAGGGGGAGTGGCCAACAGCCCAGATATTTTACATATTCTTTTTCTTTTTTTCCGACAGAGAGACAGAGACAGAGAAAGGACAAAGTTGTGTGCAAACGGGGAGGGCGGAGGGAGAGAGAAACTCATAGGTAGGCTCCACACTCAAAGCCGAGCCTGACGTGGAGCTTGATCTCAGAACCTTGCGATCATGACCTGAGCAGAAATCAAGAGTCCGATTCTTAACCCAGTGAGCCAGCCAGGGGCCCCTGCAGATTCTTTATGTACTTCAACTCCTATTCTTCTAATGACCTCAGAAACCAATATGCTCCTCTTTCACAGATAACAAAGCTGAGGCTGTAAATAGGCCCCACGGAGTGCTGCCATTCGGACTGAGAAATCAGGAACACGGGTAAATCCACAGCATCCTCTGACGACGTTCAGGGAGATGCAAAGTGCAGGCAGAGTGGTGACTCAGAGGCAGAGGCGTAGTGACAGGGATCCTGCTAGGGTGGATCCTGGTCAATCCTGAATTCCCCACATAGAGTCTGGCTCAGGCTGAAGGCCAAGGCAGCCACTCTGCTGATCTCGGTCCCATCTTCACTTTTTCTCACCGGGACCCACAAAATCAGGCAGCCGAGAATCCCCAAAGGAACCAAGTTAAAGTTCCCAAATCTCCACCACATTCTGTCACCCAGTTCAGAAACTTCAGAAATCCAGCAGAAACATCAATCTTTATAGAGTATGAATGAACAACTTTATGGCAACAGTGACGTTCTGGTACAAATAACTGCATTATCCACACCGTGTGACGGACACAGGTAGCAACTCGGTTTGGAACTCACGGTGTCCTCTCGTTCACGGCTCAAGCTGCTGGCCTGCCAGGAACGGCCCCCGCTCTACCCGAGAGAGGCCCATCCACTCCCCTGAGCACCTCCATCCTTCTCATCCACAACCTCCTGTTTCTAGTGACTCATGGATCCCTCTCTAGTCCTTCAGATCCATCGCTGGTGCTTCCCTTTACGGAACACATCATCTATGTCATTTAACGAATGTGTCCGTCCCTGCTCTCAGACACGTTAAATTCCTAATGTTAAGAGTAGGCTTCATCCCTCCTGGAGCACGGAATATCGTCTCTGTAGTGTGTGCGTGTGCATACCCACTCTGCCCAGCATTCGGGGAAGAGCGGCTCTCCTTCACCACAAAGGTACCTGCCAACCACCTCAGCATGAGTGAAAGACAAAGTGCATCAAATATATCTCCTGAGCAACCTGAAGAAAGTTATCATGTCCTTAGCAACATTCACTCACCCATAACATGAGAGGCCTGCATGCAGGACTGCTATTCCTTACAAAGGATGCCCCAGCATCTGTATCTGACCCACGTCAGAGAAAGGGCAGAAGACCAACACATTGGAAGTGATTCAGCAACTTTCCAACAACCATCTACACCTGCCTCCAGCATCTGCCACTATTTCTAATTCTCACCTCCCTTACGGGACAAGAGGTTTTCCCACAAGTATCCACTGACTGCTAAGGACAAGGGACAGACCCCTACCCTAATGATTAATCAAGGGACAATAGCCTTGCTTCAGGTGTTTATATAACTAATGAGATGACAGCTCAAACTCAACACGCTGCAAACGAAGTGTGAGGTGTATATCATCCCTCCGAGAACAACAAATGTGGACTCTGGATATGCACGATTGTAAGAAATATATGTCTGCCATTGTTCAATAAAGATACTTCCTTCACAACAATGGCACCTCCCCCACTGCTCAGTGCATGGAAATAGCCAAGCACAACACATGTATGTCCTGAGAAACTTCAGGATGTTAAAACGTGCCCAGCCAGGATTCCGCTTGTAAGGTCAAGGCTTCAGCAAAACTCTGTGTTTCTTCCACCGACACAACCCTAAGGTGATGATCTGGAAACAGAGAAGCCTGTAGGCTCTGAATGAAGACTTAGCATTTTGAAAGGAAATTACACCACACACAGAACCCAGGACAAACTCAACAGATACAAGGTCAGGACAGGGTGTTGCCCAGACACGAACAGGATTCCAGAAATGATTACAACTAAAAACAGCCACAGTATTTACCTGGTCCTTCTGCGGGACCATCTTGGGTGGGGTGCCGCTGTTGTCCCCTTGAGCGCCACAGGCTTCTGAATATGAATGAAGCCCTAGAAGGGATGGACGTGGATTCAGAATAGCCTTGACCATGCAGGATGTAAGCCAACCCTCTACACCTGCCCCACCCTATTCTACTCTCTCCCACTCCCACGTCTCATCCAGATGCAGAGAGTTTCTCACAGGTCTCCTCTCAGCCCTGTGGACAAAGGAGAGACCAGCCCCTCACCCCTGAGGATGTGACCACTCCACCCAGGGACAGATGTTTTCATAACTATTCAATAACACTGGACAACTGGGGCCTCCACAAGTAAGAGTGAGGGGAGGTTGCACTCCATCCATCCCAGAGCCCAAAACATTGTGTCTGTGCTATGCACCTGGGCAATGCTTTCATGTTTGTCTTTTGCAAAATGTCACTTTTCGTCTCCATGGCAGACGCCTGCTGCCCAGTTTTGTAGGGTGAAATAAGACAGTCCATGAAATGGACGTCCACAGAAAGCTGAGGAATGTTATTCTGTCCTCACCCAGGTCTATCCTTGCATTGCAAAGCCTTGTGGTACCTCCTCTACATCTTCTCCACTGACAGAAGTACTTAAACTAGGAATATATTTTGCGACTCATGTCATTCAATTCAGATCATCTTACCATGTGGTGCAGGAATGAGCTGTGGGTGAGGCCCCCCGTCCACCCATGTGGAGGAGCCTGAGGTAGCGCATAACCAGTGAAGCCTGGTAAACACCGCCCCGTGTGGTAGGGCATATGGGGGGGCCTTGGAGCATGAGGAAACCCTCTCATATCCATACAAACCTGCAGAACAGAGGAGAAAATATTCGGCTAAGACAGCCAAAAGTTGCAACACCAAGTGATGAAACCCAAAGAGCAAGCTCTCACATCTGGCTCCTTCTCCAATACCATGTTCCAGAAGCGCCACATCGTGCTAGAAAACTTTATCCCTCTCAGTTGGTACCAACTATAATAAGGCAGGGAGCAGAGGGATAGATGTTACAGGAATAACCTACTGTCACCAAACATCACTACCCCTGTCTGCCAACGTTCACTACCAAGAAGTAGTGTCTTAAAAGGTGAAAAGGGATCATTGGATACGAGTAAAGCAGCATACTCCAGACACGGAGACATCAACATCCTGGTCAACACTTCATCATTCCTCTTCAATCACTGTAGATTTGGGTTTGTTTAGAAGGGACAGAATGTGATGAAACTGAATGCCCTTGCTCCACGAGGAATCCGAGCCACTCGAGCTGAATCCTTTGCCTGCCACGCCCCTGACTGTCCCCACCTGCCTCACTTCCTGACAAAGCGGTCTTCTACTCTCTGCAGTTTCTGTCCAAGGCCACAAAGACCCTGGAGTTATTAGGGGCCTGCGGTCTGACAGGGGGCCTGGAAAAGGGTTTTCTGAGAGGAACATGATACCAATAGCCCTTATTTACAATGTACCAGCTGTGTTTATCTTAAAACACACTCTTCGGAAATTTCTGCACACTGAATTCCAGAGCAATTTCGTCCAGTGGGAACTTAAGATGGGAAGGCTAAATAAGAGAATTCACAAAAATGTATATGCTTTCTGATGGACAACTCCAGAGCGTGTGATGAAAGAAGAAACTAGCTCTCACAGTGAATAGGACCAAAACGACCTGCTCCTAGAAGCCCAACGGAAGGGCTTGTGAGGCACTGGTCACACAGCTAATCACTGACATCCCCCCTTCAGAACGTGTGTGCCAGTCCACCCAACAGCTTTGAAAATTCAGAAACAGTTGTAGAAAGGGTAACAAGTAGAGGGATTCTGTACAGCATGTTTACCAGCAGAAGTAAAACATGGGTGACTTATGAAACTTGCCCTATCAAAGAACATTCCAAACTGCAAAACAAACACTATAAAATGGAGAGGTTCCCCTAGTTTCCAGTTGTGAGGATTACCACAGACCTTGTCACAGGTTAAACATCTAACCCCAGCATGAACACTACACCAATCGCACCTACTGACTGGGAGTAAGGCCGGCCAGAGACTTCACCTTGGAGTGAGGTGTCATCATTCTCAAGTTAATTCCCCCCACGGGCATTGTGGGGGGACAGGGGTGGTTGGACACACACACATGCAGACACACACACACACATACGCACACACACACACACACACACAGTGAGCGCCCCGCCATCCTTCACCTCTAAGCACCTGTGGCGTTGGGAGGCGCCACCGAAGGTAATGATTTGTAATGAAGAAGCCTGTCAGCCCCTGGGTGAATTGCTTGCATTTTGCAAGGTAAATGAAGCCACAAAATACAGGACCCACCTAACAGACACAAGGCCAGGACTGGATGTGGTTCAGTAAGGGAAGTTTCCAGAACACCTGGTAGAGACCAAAATAGTTATCTTGCCCATCCCTGGACCTCTATGAGGCTTGGTGCCCCTATTCCTCATGGGAGCCCCAGCAGCTTCAGCATCAGACCAAAGCCCTAGAACCGATGGAGGTGGATTCAGACCGGAATTGACTGTGCAGAATTCAAACAAATGCTCCAAACCTGCTGCCATCACATTTCCTTCTCTCCCACTCTCGGGTCCCTTCTCAGACATAGAGCATTTCCCATATGTTTCTGCTGATGCCTGAATACAAGGGGAAGACCTGTCCTTCCCCTTCAAAGAAGGGACCACAGCCCCCCACCTTCCTTCAGGTGTTTTCATAGCTAAGGAAAAAACAGTCCGGGCTCAACTGGCTAAAAGTGAACTGAGCTGGGGCACCTGGGTGGCTCAGTCCATTAAGTGTCTGCCTTTGACTCAGGTCATGATCCCGGGATCATAGGATTGAGCCCTGCATCGGGCGCCCTGCTCTGCAGAGAGCCTGCTTCTCCCTCTCCCTCTGCATGCTGCTCTGCCTACTCGTGCTCTCTCTCTCTCTCTCTCTCTATTTCTCTGTCAAATAAATAAATAAAATCTTTTTTAGAAAATGAACTGAGCAGTGTGCTTCATCCCTCAATAGCCCAAAATGTGGGAGATAGCCTGGCTGCAAAATGTTATGTCTGACATTCTGTAAAATGTCTTTCCCTCTCTACAAGAGACAACTGTTACCCAGATCAAAATGGAAAAATGACACAGCCCCACAATGTAGAAATAGCGTAGAAACTGATGAATCTTGGAATGTCTTTAGCCAGGGGAACCCCTGCAATACAAAGCCCCAGGGCACCACTTCTAGATCTTCTCCAAAGTCTCCTCGTGGAGAAAGATGGATATGCTTTGCAAGTCAAGACCTACTGTCCAGATCTCTTTCCAAATGCAGGAGGTGGAGGTGGTCGGTGAGGTTCCTGAGGCCAGCAGGGTGTAGGCTGTGAACGTGGCCCATAGTACAGGAACGGTGATAAGGTAGGACCCCTGGGGTAATTCCCACAGGGTGGTCCCGGGAAGTAACGAAGCCGCTGTGCATCCATACAGACGTACACACACAAAATAAACTATAGGCTGAGATGAGACAGAAAAGTAACACCACCAACAAAAGCTGAAACCCAAAGAAACAGGCCTCAGCACGTGAAACCTCCACCACCATGTTCCAAGACAGGAGCATCACTGCCAGAGGTTACCTGTGTCCTGCGTCCACGTATGGCCTGGGGTGAACAGAAGCCATGGAGATAGACTACTGTCACCACATGTTAATATATGTCTGCAACTCTACAGAGGCACGGAATCTGCCCCAGAGGCTTGGCAGAGTTAATACAAAACTACTGAAAGTGTCTATTACAGATGGACCGGCAATCATAGCACCTGATGTGCCGTAACTGTGTGTGAATTCAGCAAACAGCCAACCCTTAGTGAGAGTTCAGAGAAGCTTTCTGGACAAGGAAAAAGGCATAATTTTGTCAGAGTTTTAGTCACCTGCCTGCTTTCTTTCCTACATTCCTTCCTCCCTTCCTTCCATTTCCTTTCTTTCGGGATTTTATAATAATCCCAGTTTCTGAACTTCAGTGTGGATATCGGGTTGCAGTAAAGTTCCGGAAATGATGAATTAATGAATATTTTTTAAATGTCTGCGTGATCCACTGTCAAAATTAAACAGGCTGAACATTCATTTCCTAGAATGTGAATAGACTTTGTGGTAAAAAATCAGTTATATACCGTTGTGCTCTTTATAAGAAATGGATTGTGAACTATGATGACTTAATCAGGAAATTCCCATTTTGTCTTCTTTTTTACTCCTGTGAAGTCATTCTTCTAAACAAAATGATTATTGTAATTTTATTGGATGACTTTTCCAGTATTGACCTGAACTAGAGACTTTTAATAGTAATACGTTTTGAAATCAAACATAATTTTGTTTCTTCCTCTCTTAGATAAAGCCTCGACAAAATGACGGTAAGTTATTTGGCTTTGGTTTGATTTGTCCTAAATTCTCAGTACCGATGTTTGATGTGGGTATAATTAGACGAGGTGTAAATATGGTGAATTCTGATGTCTAATTGACTTGTTCACTCCTGAAAATCATTCTCTTCCCCATTTGGAGTCTAAATGACAACGTGGAGGGTGTTGCCATAACTTCTGAGACCAAGGGGAGGAACACCTCATAGGAGGAGTGAGAATAGAAAGAGTAATTTTTCAGAGAGATGTTTAGGAGGCAAGCGATGATAGGAACCTGAGGTCTGGAGTGAGTAATTTGCCATGACCTGGCTCTTGGTGAAATGTCGAGATGAGAAAACACTCTTTGAGTCTAGCAAGCAGTCCACACTTAGAGAAGAAGCCACATATTGCCAGGCAGAGCGTGTGTCACAAGAGAGGTTGAAACCATGGTTTTGAGTCTGAGGTGGAGGGAGCCTTTCCTGCCAGGGGAGAATGAGTTGAAAGGAACGTGTGCCAGTGCGGGTGACATGTTGTGTCCATGCCTCAGAGGTTGTGGTGATTCCGCGGTCCTCTCTGTTGATGGCCACGGTGGCTGCCTGGCATTTAGCAAACCCTCAAATACTGGTGTTCATCCCTGGGAGTGCAGCAATGGGGGTGGTGAGAAGAGAGACCTCAGGACACGGGAGCGCTCACATTGCGCCAATAGAAGAGAAGTTTGCACTTTGAGGTAAGATGAGAGAAGTATTATTTTTTAAAAGATTCTGTTTAGTCATTTGACAGACAGAGAGAGCCCAAACAGACCGAGTGGCTGGCAGAGGGAGGGGGAGAAGCGTGTACCCCACTGAGCCAAGAACCAGATGTGGGATCCCAGGGCCCGAGGTGGGATCATGATCTGATGTGGGATCATGACCCGAGCTGAAGGCAGACACTTAACCAACTGAGCCACGCAGGTGCCCCAGGATGAGAGAATTAAGTGCCAGTTAGAGGAGTCTCTGTGCTTGACCTCCAATGTGTTATCCATCTGTGATGGGGTGCTTAATAAATGTTGTTTTCCTGTCAGGGTGGAGGGTAACCTTCTCATGTTGGGATGACAAAAGATTGTGTTCCAGGGAGTGTGAGTTATCCAGGCCCTCCCGAGATGGTGTAACGTGGAGTTTGTCCCCAACTGTGTTTGATTCAAAGATCTTGTCTTCCAGAGCCCCCGCCTAGGGTTCATGACAGGCAATCTGTGAGCAGCAGGATGTCACTGATGGCCAGGGAGTTGTCACTCAATTACCATTTTGAGCTTTCCTTGTGTGGAATTCCAAGGAGGACATGGAAATGGACGTGGCGTTGAGCAGGAGCAAAGGATGGTTTTGTTCATTTTGGGTGGTTGCAGGGACATATTTTTGCACCTTAGTCATTGGAGGAGAGAAATGTTAGTTGACAGCATGCTTGTTTTTTCTATTACATATCTGGGGATGACATCAGCATTTGCAGTGATTTCATTTTCCAAGAATGGTGCTTACAGATGGGAGAAAACTTAGAAGACATTTGATTGCGTTTCTCTAACTTTGAAAACAATTTTAAGTAAGAATCTCCCCGAAATTGGTTGTCTTAGGGTTCAAATGCTGCTTGTTTCCTTTGGGCACAATGAGAATGGTAACAAGTTAGTTTCACCCAAGTGTCAGAGAATGTGTCTCTGGAGCTCATACCCTGGGATATTCAATGTCACTGGTTTTGCTAATTATCTTAGAGATTCTTTTTTCTCCTTTTAGTTACCTTACAAGAAATAAATGAGAAGATCCATCTACTTAGGCAAGGAAACAGGGAGCTTGCTAAGGAAATAACCCTTTGGAAGCTGAAGGTATCAGGACCCTTTCAAATACTTTTTGTGATTTCATTTTGGTTACTTCCACCTCTTGTAGTTCATCCTATTGACCTATTTCATGTGGTCCAGGAACTGTCCTGATTCGAGAGAAGCTTCACAAATGCAGAGCACTTCCTCTCTAATTTGAAAGGGGTCACACATTAGTAGATAGGTTTGTCTTATATGATGCTATTTTTTAATTCTGATTCCTTCTACATATGTTTTATAGATCAGGGAAGGCAAGAAACATCTTCCAGAAACTCTGAATAAAGATGAGTTTCTCACTGAGGACGGTTCTGAAATTGAAGATAAGAATCCCTTCTTTGCCTGAATTGTGTCCTAACAACAAAAATAGTAATAGTGAGTTATCATCACCATCATCATTTTAAAGATTAATTGATTGATTGATTTGAGAAAGAGAGAAAGAGTGAGTGGTGGGGGGCAGAGGGAGAGAGAGAATCCCAAGCAGACTCCATGCTGAGTTTGTAGCCTGATGCAGGGGTGAATCCCATAACACTGAGATCAGGCCTTGAGCCAAAACAAAAGCAGTCAGACACTCCACCGACGGTGCCACCCAGATACCACCCATGTGCCCCAAGGAATTCATTATTATTACTCACTCAAAATGTTTGTTGAAGGAGAACATCATAAAGGTTGAGGCAGGTAATGAAAAGTTAAATGACACCCTTCATTGGGCACTGGCTCACTTGCAAGCTGAGAGAGAGAAGAGGGTCAAGGATCAGGATGTGGTAGGAGTTGGCTGTTGAGTTTTACCTTAATGTGGCTCCGGGAGGCTTTTGGTTCACTGGGTGACGTGAGTGCAGCATCTTCACTTGCTGTTTACCACAGTAGAGAGTTGGCATCTGGGCACTGAAATTCCTATGGATCAGTGAGCTGGGATTTCACTTAGAACCATCATGATGAGGACTGGGCTTTCAAGGACTAGGAAGTATGGATGATTTCACAGTGAGGTAATGAACCCATCATTCAGCCCTGCCCTCCAAGATCTGTAGAAAATCCCCACAAGACACTTGAGTAAGGAAGGGCGATGGCTGGCCAAATTGTACAGTCCCTTCCTCTTAATGCCAAACAGAGCATTTTCAATGTGAAGAGGGGAAGATGTGTATATATGTATGTATGTGCATATATATATGAATGAAAGCCACTAAGAAAGCCATTTCTGTGTTCTTTGACTTGAACTATTTTCCACTTTGCTTACTTTCTCCTGATTCTCTTATGCCTTAAGGGCTCTCTTTGTTGCACTGCATGATCCTGTCCTGTTAGGCATCCTCACATTGTTCTGTGATCATGATTTCATGCATATCTTTTCTCCTATCTGTCTTTTTTCTTTTAATTTTTATTATTATGTTAATCGCCATATATTACATCATTTGTTTTGGTGTACTGTTCCATGATTCATTGTTTGTTCATAACACTCAGTGATCCATGCAGAATGTGCCCTCTTTAATACCCATCACCAGGCTAACCCATCCCCCTACAGTCCTCCCCTCTAGAACCCTCAGTTTGTTTTTCAGAGTCCATCATCTCTCCTGGTTCGTCTCCCCCACTGACTTACTCCCCTTCATTCTTCCTCTCCTGCTATCTCCTTCTTTTCCTTTTTTCTTAAAATATGTTGCGTTATTTGTTTCAGAAGTACAGATCTGTGATTCAACACTCTTGCACAATTCACAGCGCTCACCGTGGCACATACCCTCCCCTATGTCTATCACCCAGCCACCCCATCCCTCCCACCCCCGAACCCTCCAGCAACCCTCAGTTTGTTCCTAAGATTAAGAATTCCTCATATCAGTGAGGTCATATGATACATGTCTTTCTCTGATTGACTTATTTCACTAAGCATAACACCCTCCAGTTCCATCCACGTCATTGCAAATGGCAAGATCTCATTCGTTTTGATGGCTGCATAATATTCCATTATGTATATATACCACTTCTTCTTTATCAATTCATCTGTCGATGGACATCTTGGCTCTTTCCACAGTTTGGCTATTGTCGACATTGCTCCTATAAACTTCGGGGTGCACATACCCCTTCAGGTCCCTACATTTGTATCTATGGTGTAAATACCCAGTAGTGCAATTGCTGGATTGAATGGTAGCTCTAAATTCAACTGTTTGAGGAACCTCCATACTGTTTTCCAGAGTGGTTGCACCAGCTTGCATTCCCACCAACAGTGTAGGAGGGTTCCCCGTTCTCCACATCCCCGCCAACATCTGTCGTTCCCTGACTTGTTAATTTTAGCCATTCTGACTGGTGTGAGGAAGTATCTCATTGAGGTTTTGATTTGGATTTCCCTGATGCCGAGTGATGTTGAGCAGTTTTTCATCTGCCTGTTGGCTGTTTGGATGTCTTCTCTGGAAAAATGTCTGTTCATGTCTTCTGCCCATTTCTTGATTGGATTATTTGTTCTTTGGGTGTTCAGTTTGATAAGTTCTTTATAGATTTGCATACTAGCCCTTTATCTGATATGTCATTTGCAAATATTTTCTCCCATTCTGTCGGTTGCCTTTTGCTTTTCTGGACTGTTTCTTTTGCTGTGAAAAGCTTTTTATCTTGATGAAATCCCAATAGTTCATTTTTGCCCTGGCTTCCCGTGCCTTTTGCGATGTTTCTAGGAAGAAGTTGCTGCGGCTGAGGTCGAAGAGTTTGCTACCTGTGTTCTCTTTTAGGATTTTGATGGACTCCTGTCTCACGTTTAGGTCTTTCAACCATTTGGATTCTATTTTTGTGTGTGGTGTAAGGAAATGGTCCAGTTTCATTCTTCTACATGTGGCTGTCCAATTTTCCCAACACCATTTGTTGAAGAGACTGTCTTTTTTCCATTGGACATTCTTTCCTGCTTTATCAAAGATAAGTTGACCATAGAGTTGCGGGTCCATTTCTGGGCTCTCGATTCTGTTCCATTGATCTATGTGTCTGTTTTTGTGCCAGTACCATACTGTCTTGGTGATGACAGCTTTGTAATAGAGCTGGAAATGTGGAATTGTGATGCCGTCAGCTTTGCTTTGCTTTTTCAATATCCCTCTGGCTATTCGGCGTCTCTTCTGGCTCCATACAAATTTTAGGATTATTTGTTCCATTTCTTTGAAAAAAGTGGATGGTATTTTGATGGGGATTGCATTGAATGTGTAGATTGCTCTAGGTAGCATTGACATCTTCACAATTTTGGTTCTCCCAATCCATGAGCATGGAACATTTTTCCATTTCTTTGTGTCTTCTTCAATTTCTTTCCTGAGTATTTTATAGTTTTCTGAGTACAGATCCTTTGCCTCTTTGGTTAAATTTATTCCTAGGTATCTTATGGTTATCGGTGCAATTGTGAATGGGATCGACTCCTTGATTTGTCTCTCTTCTGTCTTGTTGTTGGTGTATAGGAATGCCACTGATTTCTGTGCATTGATTTTATAGCCTGTTACTTGACTGAATTTCTGTATGAGTTCTAGCAGTTTTGGGGTGGAGTCTTTTGGGTTTTCCACATAAAATATCATATCATCTGCACAGAGTGAGAGTTTCACTTCCTCTTTGCCGATTTGGATGCCTTTGATTTCTTTTTGTTGTCTGATTGCTGTGGCTAGGACTTCCAATAATATGTTGAATAGCAGTGGTGAGAGTGGACATCCCTGCCGCGTTCCTGACCTTAGGGGAAAAGCTGAGAGCTTTTCCCCATTGAGAATGATATTCGCTGTAGGTTTTTCATAGATGGCTTTTATGATATTGAGGTATGTACCCTCTATCCCTATACTCTGAAGAGTTTTGATCAAGAAAGGATGCTGTACTTTGTCAAATGCTTTTTCTGCATCTATTGAGAGGATCATATGATTCTTGTTCTTTCTTTTGTTAATGTATTGTATCACGTTGATTGATTTGCGCATGTTGAACGAGCCTTGCAGCCCAGGGATAAATCCCACTTGGTCGTGGTGAATAATCCTTTTAATGTACTGTTGGATCCTATTGGCTAGTATTTTGGTGAGAATTTTTGCATCCATGTTCATCAAGGATATTGGTCTGTAATTCTCCTTTTTGATGGGGTCTTTGTCTAGTTTTGGGATCAAGGTAATGGTGGCCTCATAAAATGAATTTGGAAGTTTTCCTTCCATTTCTCTTTTTTGGAACAGTTTCAGGAGAATAGGTATTAATTCTGCTTTAAATGTCTGATAGAATTCCCCTGGGAAGCCATCTGGCCCTGGGCTTTTGTTTCTTGGGAGATTTTTGATGACTGCTTCAATTTCATTAGTGGTTATAGGTCTGTTCAGGTTTTCTATTTCTTCCTAGTTCAGTTTTGGTATTGATACATCTCTAGGAATGTACCCATTTCTTCCAGGTTATCTAATTTGCTGTCATAGAGTTCCTCATAATATGTTCTTATCATTGTTTGTATTTTTGGGGTGTTGGTTGTGATCTCTCCTCTTTCATTCATGATTTTGTTTTGGGTCATTTCTCTTTTCTTTTTGATCAGTCTGGCCAGGGGTTTATCAATCTTGTGAATTCTTTCAAAGAACCAGCTCCTAGTTTCGTTGATCTCTTCTACTGTTCTTTTGGTTTCTAGTTCATTGATTTCTGCTCTGATCTTGATTATTTCCTTTCTCCTGCTGGGTTTAGGCTTTATTTGCTGTTCTTTCTCCAGCTCCTTTAGGTGTAGGGTTAGGTTGTGTATTTGAGACCTTTCTTGTTTCTTGAGAAAGGCTTGTATTGCTATATACTTTCCTCTCAGGACTGCCTTTGCTGTATCCCAAAGATTTTGAACAGTTGTGTTTTCGTTTTCATTGGTTTCCATGAATTTGTTGAATTCTTCTTTAATTTCCTGGTTGACACATTCATTCTTTAGTAGGATGCTCTTTAGCCTCCATGTATTTGAGTTATTTCCGAATTTCTTCTTGTGATTGAGTTCTAGTTTCAAAGCATTGTGGTCTGAAAATATGCAGGGAATGATCCCAATCTTTTGGTACCTGTTGAGACCTGATTTGTGACCTAGGATGTGATCAATTCTGGAGAATGTTCCATGGGCACTAGAGAAGAACTGTATTCCGTTGCTTTGGGATGGAATGTTCTGAATATGTCTGTGAAGTCCAGTTGGTCAAATGTGTCTTTTAAAGTTTATATTTCCTTGTTGATCTTTTGCTGAGATGATCTGTCCATTTCAGTGAGGGGGATGTTAAAGTCCCCCACTATTATTGTATTGTTGTCAATGTGTTTCTTTGCTTTTGTTATTAATTGCCTTATATAATTGGCTGCTCCCATGTTCGGGCATAGATATTTACACTTGTTAGATCTTCTTGTTGGATAGACCCTTTAAGTAGGATATAGTGTCCTTCCTCATCTCTTATTACAGTCTTTGTTTTAAAATCTAGTTTGTCTGATATAAGAATTGCCACCCCAGCTTTCTTTTGGTGTCCATTAGCATGGTAAATGGTTTTCCACTCCCTCACTTTCAATCTGGGGGTGTCTTTGGGTCTAAAATGAGTCTCTTGCAGACAGCATATGGATGGGTCTTGTTTTTTAATCCAATCTGATAGCCTGTGTCTTTTGATTGGGGCATTGTGCCCATTTACATTCAGGGTAACTATTGAAAGGTAGGAATTTAGTGCCATTGTATTGCCTGTAAGATGACTGTTACTGTACGTTGTTTGTGTTCCTTTCTGATCTTTGCTACTTTTAGGCTCTCTCTTTGCTTAGAGGACCCCTTTCAATATTTCTTGGAGGGCTGTTTTCATGTTTGCAAATTCCTTTGGTTTTTGTTTGTCCTGGAAGCTTTTTATATCTCCTTCTATTTTCAATGACAACCTCGCTGGATATAGTATTCTTGGCTGCATATTTTTCTCAATTAGTGCTCTGAGGATATCTTGCCAGTCCTTTCTGGCCTGCTAGGTCTCTGTGGATAGGACTGTTGCCTATCTAGTATTTTTACCATTGTAGGTTACATATCTCTTCTCCTGAGCTGCTTTCAGGATTTTCTCTTTGTCTCTGAGACTCGTAAGTTTTACTATTAGATGTCGGGGTGTTGACCTATTATTATTGATTTTGAGAGGGGTTCTCTGTGCCTCCTGGATTTTGATGCCTGTTTCCTTCCTCACATTAGGGAAGTTCTCTGCTATTATTTGCTCCAATATACCTTCTGCCCCTCTCACTCTTTCTTCTTCTTCTGGGATCCCAATTATTCTAATGTTATTTCGTCTTATCGTATCCCTTATCTCTCGAATTCTGCCCTCGAGATCCTGTAGTTGTTTCTCTCTCTTTTTCTCAGCCTCTTTATTTTCCATCATTTGGTCTTCTATATCGCTGATTCTCTCTTCTGCCTCATTTATCCTAGCAGTTAATGCCCCCATTTTTGATTGCACCTCCTCAATAGCCTTTTTGATTTCGACTTGGTTAGATTTTAGTTCTTTTATTTCTCCATAAAGGGTTTCTCTAATAAGTTCCACGTTTTTTTAAGCCCAGCTAGTATCTTTAAAGTCATGATTCTGAACTCTAGGTCCGACATCGTACGTATTCAGTAGGTCCCTGGCTGATGGTACTACCTCTTGTTCTTTTTGCTGAGGTGACTTTTTTCGTCTTGTCATTTTGTCCAGAGGAGAATAGATGAATGAGAGAACAAAATGCTAACAGGTTTACAACGTCCCCAGCAAATATACTGTATACAAATCGGAAAAGACCTGAAACCAGGGGAAAGAAAGGGAAAGAAAAAAAAAGAGAAAAAAAAAGAAAAAAAAGATACAAAGAAAAACAGAACAATTCAAAAAAAGCAGAATATGATCAAATATGATCAGGCTAGTGCATAGATCAGTGCCACACACTAGATTTTGGGCGTATTTTGGTCTGTTAGAAAAAAGTGCCTCCTAAAATTTTAAAGGAAGAAAGACATATATGTACAAAATAAGGGTTGATACAATGAAGGGATAGAAGATGACTGTAAAGATGAAAATTATAAAAGATTTTATAAAAGGGCTTGATAAGATAAGAAGTTGTTTGAACAAAGAAAGAAGGTTAAAAAAAAGAAAAAAGAGAGAGAATGTGATCAGGCAGGAGACTAGAAGAGAGCCATACACTAGTGATTTAGGGTATATTTTGATCTGTTAGAAGAAATTGTATCTCAAAATTTTAAAGAGAGAACAACTTATATATATATGCTAATAATAAGGGTAAATACTATGAAGGGATAAAATATGACTAAAAATGAAAAATAAAAAATGTTTTGTTTTTTTTTTTAAAGAGATTGATAAGATTTTGGTTGAAAAAGGGAAAAAGAAAAAAAAGTTAACAAAAATTAACTTTGATGAACTAATGAATCATGGTAAAAAAAAGCCATGGCTTCTATGTGCAGTATTCCCCTAGCGCTGGAGTTCTCCCATTCTCCTTGATCGGTAAACTTGGTCTTGGCTTGCTGACTGTTCGTGCTGATCTTCTGGGGGAGAGGCCTGTTGCTGTGGTTTCCAAATGTCTTTGCCAGAGGCTGAATTGCCCCGCCCTTGTCGGTCCGGGCTAAGCAAGCTGCTGGGGTTGGATCTCAGGAGCTTTTGTTCCCTGCAAGCTCTCCGTACAGCCTTGGAGGACCAGGGCAAAAATGGTGGCCTCCCAATCTCCACCCAGAGGAGCTGAGAACTCGGGGGCCCGCTCCTCAGTGAGCCCACAGAGAAAAGCAGTCACTCCCTTGTCCCCGGTCTCCGGCCGCTTTCCGTGCTCACCCGGCCTGTGACCGAGCGTTGTTATCTGTGGCACCCGACCCCGTATGGAGTCTCCAAACCCAGCAGATCCCTTCGGTGCGTTCCCGTGCCGCTCCTCCCCGGGAAGGAAGGGGAGTCTCCCCGGATCTGCCGCCTGTTGGGTCCTTGCTGGAGGAGCAGTGGCCCGACTGGGCCGCTGATCACAGTTTATGGCAACCCCAAGGTGAGAGCCCGCGCCTCGGCTCCATCTCTGCAGCCGGCTTCCCCGCTCCGATACCTGGGAGCTCTGGTGCACTCAGGCTCCCCTGGTCTTTCTGTGACCCCAAGGGCCCTGAGACCACATTGACCTGGGAGGATTCCACCCCCTGTTTAGCCACTGCGGCGACGTCCCTCAGCGGAGCCGACTTCTAATGTTCCGATTTTGTGCTCCGAGGCTCTATCACTTGCCAGAAGCGGCCGGCGGAGGCCCCACCCCCGCCGTCTATCCTCCGGAATATCGCCTTGTATTCACTTCTCCGCACGTCCTACCTTCCAGTAAGTGGTTGCTTCTCTGTTAAGATAGTTGTTGCTACTCTCCTCTTTGATCTCCTATTGAGTTCGTAGGTGTTCAGAATGGTTTGATCCCTATTCAGCTGAATTCCTGAGACCAGAGGAAATCTAGGTCTCCTACTCCTCCGCCATCTTGCTCCACCCCCCTCTCATATCTGTCTTAAAGGGCCAAAAAGAATTGGAGGATGGAGAGCAGAGAGCCTTGAGGGCCAGAAAACGAGCAAGGCAGGGTATGTTATTTTGGGGCAAGAAATCCCCATAGGGTGGCAATGAGTTTGCATTGGGAAGGGAAAGAATGCCTTCCTGCCTTCAAGGTCTTGTCCTTTTCCTTTTCCTGTCAAACCCAAGTTCTCAGGTCATGTGCACATACACACACATTCCTTTCCAGAAGGTGAGGAATTATTGGAAGACCACTACAATGCCCTGAGTTCTTTGAAAATGCCTCAAGAAGCCGAATTGAAAATGCTGAGGAGGAAAGTGGATATTGTGGTGGATTTCTCTAAACAAAGACAAGTGGCTGCAGAAGAGTAAGCTATTCCTGTGGGAATTGTCACAAATACTGTTGTATGAAGTTATGTGGTGGCCTGTCTAGATACTTGTCTTTCTTTTAGAATTAGATCTCGAGTATTATGCCAAATGCAATCTGTAGAATTGTGCCTGACCTTCCTGTCTTGATATGTGTAACCTGCATTTCCCTTTCTGTTCTAACTGCTTGTCGCGCTTGTTGTGTGACTCCTTGCAGTAGAAGAGGGAAGGTACCATCATTACAAACTTTTATACCGGGATCCCCTCTTGGTCTGTCTGCATTGTCCTTTTGGTTTCAGTGTCATCACATGTTCTTATCAGGCCTGAATTCAGTCGGTTTTGGTTCAGTATGGGACTTGGGTCAATAATGTGGATAGAAAAATTCAATTGACTTGCTGCAGAAACACTGGGAGTTTCTTTGTGAAAAGTGGGTTGGGGCTTCAGCACTCCCGGATCCCTTCATTCAGTGTACAACTGACATCCGTCACTGTAGCCCAGTCCCTAAGAAGGCCGGGGTATTTCCCATCCACCTGAATATTTTAGGTGTAACTCTCTTGGGTCCCAGCAAAAGCCCACGGTTTCACTAGGGCTCACCTTTGCTGGCTGTCCCTCAACTTCACTCGCTTCCTTCTAAGCCCATGCCCATAAAGTTGTTCAGCTTCTTTATAGTTCACTTGCGTCTTCCAGAATGTATTGATGTGTCCTGGGGAGATTGTCTCCCACTGCCAGGCTGCCTTTCTCCTAAGCTTCCTCCTTCATCCTGTGGTTCTCATGTTTCTTCATGTGCTCTTTAGAAATTGGGTGCTTTCACTCATATGAGTTTGCCTTTTTGTGCAGTGTTTCCTTTATTTTCTCAGGAGGTGATCAGGACCTTAGCGTCCCTCATTCAGCTTGAAAACAAAAACTGTTCCCTGTCTTCTCTGGAGACCCAGCTTTGTGTTATTCCATTCCACACCAGGGGTGGGGGCTGCTCTGTGTCATTGGCATCTTGGTTCTGTTCATTGGTAAGTTCTTTTGGGCATAAGGTACAGTGTACTGACCACCTTTCTGTCTTCTATACCTTCCACCTGAGCCACTGCATCACAGCCGCTCCAGAAGGCATTTGCTGTAGGATTGACTGAGAGACCAGAAGCGAATGCATGTGTCTTTCTCTGTCTAGAGCTTTTGACTCAGTTTCTAAGAGTCTTTTTGCATGTGTTCTTGAGTAAATCAGGTGTCCTGTTGAAAGTGGTTAAACCAACACCATGAACAAAAGAGTCTGAGGGCAGCACAGGAAACCAGTCTTTCTAAGCATCCTCCTTTGCTGCTTTCACTATCAGTGAACTCAGTCTTGTTAAAGTCGGTTGACTCCATGCAGTTGATAGTTTTCCATCTGAAATCTGTTGCGTGGAGATAACACCATGACTAGGTGACAGTTCACAGAGTTTTATACATCAGGACATATTGCCAGCACTAAGATTGGCCTTTTCCTCCTACAGGATCTTCGAAGGAGGCAGCGGGTTTGTACTTCTAGATCCTAGAAATGTCTGGGAGTGAGTTGCCATGGCGATGAAGCCATATTCTGGAAGGATTCCTTTCAGGTTGATTGTCTGTGTCAGGCACAGCCTTGGTCTGAGGATCAGGGCTCCCCATGGAGGTGTAAGACGAAGGATGGTCCCCTGTTTCATCCTAATGGGTATAGTTGGTCAAGCATGGTTTTTCGCTTTGACCTGAAAGGAGCCCTCACCGTCTCAGACAAAAGACCAACTCTGAGATGGCGTGAAGTGCAATGTTATTTGGGGCCTTGATGATGAATGAATTGAAGTAGAGAAGAATAAAGACAACTCTGATTGCCAGAGACTTGGCAGCATCCAGAGTTTGATTTTTCTTTAACCCTAAATGGGGCCTTCAGCTTGTTTCCCTCATTGTGTTGTCAGTCTGTGGATTTATGGGTGTCATTTGAATTTATCTGACAAAAGCAATTATAACTCACACACAAGAAATTGGAGAAATGCAAGATCAGCTGCAGAAGGCAGAGCTCACCTTCAAACACAAGGTAACCTGAGTTCTGCCCCAACATACTGGCCCCTTCGTGCCTCCTGTTGGTGATGGAAGTGACCCTTAGATCCCTGAACATGGGCTCTTGGTGTATTGACTTTTTCAGTTCGCAGCTCATGAGAGAAGCGCTCTAGATAATTGGGTAAGTGTTTTCTTATTCCTCCTCTTCGTTTGGGTCACAGTCCGGCACAACTGAGGGTGGATGTGTTTTTCTCCCCCAGGTCAAGGCTCGGTTTTGGGAGAGGAAGATAGTGCAGCAGAGCAGGGAGAAGGTCTACATGAAACACAGGTGTGCGAGTTTGACGTGCCTTTTTATGGGTGTCTTGAGGGGTCAATGCTAAGCTGCTTACTGTCTGGTAGAAGACATGGTGTTGTAATTCTTATAGACGTCCATTCTTTTTCTGTATTCAAGACTGCACGTGATGAGGAGAGAGACGCCGCCTGAAGGATCCCTGAGGCAGGAACCGATGCCGTTAAGACCCTAGTTATGGAACCGTGTGCAGAGAGGTATGGAGCATGCTGTGAAATGCAGCAGCCTGATTTCTGCTGGGAAAGCACTTGATGTCCTCCCCGTTCTTGTGGGTGATCGTTGTGTGTCCTAGAGAGAATCACAAGCACTACCTAAGGCCAGCAAGTTGTCTGTAGGCGTGATGGGAGGGTGCTTTCCTCAGGTGCCTAATGGCAGCAGGGTACCTGTCCCTGTGAGAGGTGGAGCTCACGCCCCTCCCCTGACTACAGACCCGCACGCCCACCCCCTCCACCATCCCTCTACTGAAGAGCTGAGCCTGGATCAGTTGTGAGCCTGAGCTCCCTTCCCAACTTGATGCAATGGTGAAGGGTTTTTGAAAAAAAAAAAAAGACTTTTTTTTTTTGAGAAATGCCATTTGAAAAAATGGCATTTACCCCTTATGGAGATTATTTTATTTTTGTTTTATTTGTAATCTACAGTACTATATTCATCAATGAAATTCGTGCATTTTACTCCTCTAATGTTTTTGGTATAATGCCACAGCTTTACTTCTCAATACACCTATTTTATTCTTTGTTCCTCACTGTACGATTAGTCTACTCCAATTCTTCTCTTAAATATTTATGTAATAGCCAGTCACACATGCTAGGCCTCATCTAGAGACTGAAAGATTGCACCATTACCTGGCGGCCTGAGGAAAGAATGCATGCCGTTTGTGTTGGTGGGTTTGTTGATATCACACACATACTTAAATATTTAATCTATGAAGAAAAAGTGATTTTTTTGGATCTGTATTGAGCACCCCAATTTCAGTATTAATTTCCAGCCAGTTGTACCCCAATCTGTCCACTGTTGATTGCTTACTTATGTAAACATTGGAACCACGTTCCTGGAGTGTCTCCCGCAAGAGTCAGGTGACTGGTATCTCTCGTAGCAAAGATGTCGCTTGAGTCATGTGGAGAAACCCTCTCTTCAGATCAGGGACCCGAGTGTGGGAAGGAGTGTAAGATTGCGGAGGAAGGCACGGAGGGTATGCAAACCACAATAAACCTCCATCCTTTGTCCCATCCAGAATCTAGACCGGTTCCCAGGATGAACAGCAGCACCAGCCCGAAAAAGGACCCGGAGATGGCTATGGTAAAAGCTACGGGTGTTTTCAGTTGTGCCTGTTTCTGGAAGTTACTCCTGTAGGGACAGCACCCTGTCCTGGCCTTGTGGCTGTTGGGTGTGTTCTGTGATCTATCTGAGGCATCCTTCCCATTTCAGAATGCAAGCTGTTTACCCAGGAACCTCCAGGCTTCCCCATTAGAGATCCTCAGCTTCTGTGCTTCCTCCCGAAGTTGTAGATGCTTAGAGGCAAATGATGGTAGGATGCTCACCTCAAATGTGTGTGTGTGTGTGTGTGTGTGTGTGTGTGTGTGTGTGTGTGTGTAAATCCCTGGAGGAGGGCAACATCTCACTCCACACTGAAGTCGGCCAGTCCCGCTGACTCCTTGCAGTTTGCTTTCCTGTGGGAGCGGTAGTGGTGTTGGTTTTCGGGTCAGGAGACTGACCTGGGAGAATGTCTGCGCTAATCCTCACAGCTGGAATCGGGAAAAGCCTGCGCTGCCTCACACTCTGTACCATGTGCTTTGGCAGCTGTGAGTGTTGGTGGAGAAGGTGAGGTGCGACCTCATGTGCGTTCCATCTGTGTGGGTAAAGACATGACCCAGAATCCCTACAGTTGCACCCTGGGTGAGATGAAGGTGATCTCTGCCAGGTGCCAGGTGTGTGGTGGAAAACGCCCCCCGGAGCACAGCTGTCAAGAGGGAATCCCAGTGACTCCTTGCAGGGCCCACACCTCACACATATTTCAGCTGTGCTCCTGTGAGTGGGTTCTGATGCGGTTTGGTGGCTGTGCCAACTGATAGCCTCTCTCCTGATCCATCCTGGGAGGGTCACACCTGCTATACAGACACATTGGTTTGCATCCGGGGATGCAGAATCGGCCCTTCAGTGGTTCTTGGCCCCAAGGACGATGCATTTGCTCTGTGCCTGAGCTAAGGAGCATCGGAATGTCGGTGACGCAGATCAACGGAGCTGGGTCTCACTAATTCATAGGGACCGTGCACCTCTCTGCACTTTTCCAGGTCCGCTGCTGAACTGCAGAAATTCCTGTCTCCTGAATGATGTCTGTGGCCATGGTGAGCACTTGGGAGAGTAGAAGACTCCTTTGTCAGGGAGGGAATCGGATCGGGGTCAGGCAGGGGCTGGTGGGCAGCAGTTGGACCCACGAGGGGCTGTTCTTCATCTTGGACACTGGGCTTCCCATTGCCCCTCATTCTGTTTGTGCTCAGTATACAGAAGGAGATTCTGTAGTTGTCACGGCGGGGAAGGCTGGTCCTGGACGTTGATGCCAGCCCATCTGTAATAGACCCTTTTATTAGTTTGGTATTAACTCTGCCAAGGCTTTGGGGCAGATTCCCTTCCTCTGTAGATTGGCAGACATATATTAACATGTGGTGACAGTAGTTTATCCCCATGCCATCTGTTCACCCCAGGCCATAGGCGGGACGCAGGAGATTAGTAACATCTGGCACTGATGCTCCTATCCTGGAATGTGGTGGGGGGACGGTTTCAGGTGCTGAGACCTGTTTCTTTGGGTTTTAGCTTTTGTTGGTGGAGTTACTATTCTGTCTCATCTCAGCCTATAGTTTATTTTGTGTGTGTACATCTGTATGGATGCACAGGGGATTCATCATTTCTTGGACCACCCTGTAGGCCTTACCCCAGGGGTCCTACCTTACCACCGTTCCTGTACTATGGGCCACGTTCACAGCCTGCACCCTGCTGGCCTCAGGAACCTCACAGACCACCTCCACCGCCTGCATTTGGCAAAGTGATCTGAACAGTAGGTCTTGACTTGCAAAGCATATCCATCTTTCTCCACGAGGAGACCCTGGCGAAGATGTAGAAGTGCTGCCCTAGGGCTTTGTATTGCAGGGATTCCGCTGGCTAAAGACATTCCAAGATTCATGAGTTTCTATACTATTATTACATTGTGGGGCTGTGTCATTTTTCCATTTTGATCTGGGTAGCAGGTGTCTCTTGTAGAGAGAGAAAGACATTTTACAGAAAGTTAGACATAACATTTTTCAGCCAGGCTATTTCCAGGGAGTATATTTTGGGCTGTTGAGGGATGAAGCACACTGCTCATTTCTTTTTTTTTTTTAAAGATTTTGTTTATTTATTTGACAGAGAAATAGAGAGCACAAGTAGGCAGAGCAGCAGGCAGAGGGAGAGGGAGAAGCAGGCTCTCCATGGAGCAGGACGCCCGACGCAGGGCTCAATCCCAGGATCCTGGGATCATGACTTGAGTCTAAGGCAGACAATTAAGAGACTGATCCACCCAGACACCCCAGCTCAGTTCATTTTTAGCTGGTTGAGCCCGGATTTTTTTTTCCTTAGCTATGAAATCACCTGAAGGAAGGTGGGGGCTGTGGTCCCTTCTTTGAGGGGGAAGGACAGGTCTTCCCGTTGTATTGAGGCATCAGCAGAAACATGTGGGAGATGTTCTATGTCTGAGAAGGGACCCAAGAGTGGGAGAGAAGGGAATGTGATGGCAGCAGGTTTGGAGCATTAGTTTGAATTCTGCACAGTCAATGCCGGTCTGAATCCACCTCCATCGGTTCTAGGCCTTGGTCTGACGCTCAAGCTGCTGGGGCTCCCATGAGGAACAGGGGCACTGAACCTCACAGAGGTCCAAGGATGGGCAAGGTACCTCTTTTGGCCTTTTCCAGGTGTTCTGCAAACTTCCCTTACTGAACTGCACCCAGTCCTGGCCTTGTGTCTGTTGGGTGTGTCCTGCAGTTGGTCTGTGTGTCGTTTACCTTTCAAAATGCAAGCAGTTCACTCAGGGACTGACAGGTTTCTCCATTACAGATCATCACCTTCAGTGGCAACTTCCAAAGCCACAGGTGCTTAGAGGTGCAGGATGGCAGGTCGCTCACTGTGGTTTCGTTTGTGTGTGTGTGTGTGTGTGTGTGTGTGTGTGTGTGTGTGTGTGTGTGTCCATCTACCCCTGCTCGCCCACAGTGCCCATGGGGGGAATTAACTCGAAGAGGATGACACCTCACTCCACAGTGGAGTCTCTGGCCGGCCTGACTCCCAGTCAGTAGGTTACGATTAGGTGCGATTGGGGTAGGCTTCATGTTGGGGTTAGATGATTAACCTGTGACAAGGTCTCTGGTAATCCTCACAGCTGGAAACTAGAGGAAACTCTTCTCCATTTTATAATGTCTGCTTGGCAGTTTGGAATGTTCTTAGACAGAGGAAGTTACATAAGTCATCCATGTTTTACTTCTGCTGGTAAAAATGCTGTACAGAATCCCTCTGCTTGTAACCGTTTCTACAACTGTTTTTGAATTTTCAAAGCTGTTGGGTGGACTGGCACACACGTTCTGAAGGGGTGATGTCAGTGATTAGCTGCGTGACCAGTGCCTCACAAGCCCTTCCGTTGGGCTTCTAGGAGCAGGTCGTTTTGGTCCTATGTCACTGTGAGAGCTGGTTTCTTCTGTCATCACACACTCTGGAGTTGTCCATCAGAAGGCATATACATTTTTGTGAATTCTCTTATTTAGCCTTCCCATCTTAATTTGCCACTGGACAAAATTGCTCTGGAACTCAGTGTGCAGAAATTTCTGAAGAGTGTGTTTTAAGATAAACACAGCTGCTGCACATAAATAAGGGCTATTGGTATCATGTTTCTCTCAGAAAACCCTTTTCCAGGCCCCCTGTCAGACCACAGGCCCCTCATTCCTCCAGGGTCTTTGTGGCCTTGGACAGAAACTGCAGAGTGTAGAAGACCGCTTTGTCGGGAAGTGAGGCAGGTGGGGACAGTCAGGGGCTTGGCAGGCAAAGGATTCAGGTCGAGTGGCTCGGATTCCTCGTGGAGAAAGGGCATTCAGTTTCATCACATTCTGTCTTTTCTTAACAAACCCAAATCTATGGTGGTTGAAGAGGAAAGATGAAGTGTTGCCCAGGATGTCGATGCCTCTGTGTCTGGAGTATGCTCTTTTACTCGTATCCAATGATCTCTTTTCACCTTTTAAGACACTACTTCTTGGTAGTGAACTTTAGCAGACAGGGGTACTGATGTTTGGTGACGGTAGGTTATTCCTGTAACATGTATTCCTCTGCTCCCTGCCTTATCATAGTTGGTACCAAATGAGAGGGATAAAGTTTTCTAGCACGATGCGGCTCTTCTGGAATGTGGTATTGGAGAAGGAGGCAGATGCTGAGAGCTTGCTCTTTGGGTTTCATCTCTTGGTGTTTCAACTTTTGGCTGTCTTAGCCGAATATTTTGTCCTCTGTTCTGCAGGTCGGTACAGATGTGAGAGGGTTTCCTCGTGCTCCAAGCCCCCCCCCCCCATATGCCCTACCACACGGGGCAGTGTTTACCAGGCTTCACTGGCTATGGGCTACCTCAGCCTCCTCCACATGTGTGGACAGGGGGGCCTCACCCACAGCTCGTTCCCCCACCACATGGTAAGATGATCTGAATTGAATGACATGAGTTGTAATGTATATTCCTAGTTTAAGTAATTCTGTCAGTGGAGAAGATGTAGAGGAGGTACCACAAGGCTTTGCGATGGAAGGATAGACCTGAGTGAGGAGATACTAACATTCTTCAGCTTTCTGTGGACGTCCATTTCATGGACTGTCTTGTTTCACCCTACAGAACTGGGCAGCAGGCGTCTGCCATGGAGACAAAAAGTGACATTTTGCAAAAGACAAACATGAAAGAATTGCCCAGGTGCATAGCCCAGACACATTGTTTTGGGCTCTGGGATGGATGGAGTGCAACCCTCCCATCACTCCTACTTGTGGAGGCCCCAGTTGTCCAGTGTTATTGATTAGTTATGAAAACTCTGTCCCTGGGTGAAATGGTCACATCCTCAGTGGTGAGGGACTGGTCTCTCCTTTGTCCACAGGGCTGAGAGGAGACCTGTGAGAAACTCTCTGCATCTGGATGACACGTGGGAGTGGGAGAGAGTGGAATAGGGTGGGGCAGGTGTAGACTGTTGGCTTACATCCTGCATGGTCAAGGCCATTCTGAATCCACCTCCATCTCTTCTAGGGTTTCAGTCATATTCAGAAACCTGTGGCGCTCAAGGGGACAACAGCGGCACCCAGCCCAAGAAGGTCCCGGAGAAGGACCAGGTAAATACTGTGGCTGTTTTTAGTTGTAATCATTTCTGGAATCCTGTTCGTGTCTGGGCAGCAGCCTGTCCTGACCTTGTATCTGTTGGGTTTTTCCTGGGATCTGTGTGTGGTGTCGTTTCCCTTTCAAAATGCTAAATCTTCATTCAGAACCTACAGTTTTCTGTGTTTCCAGATCATCACCTTAGGGTTGTGTCGGTGGAAGAAACACAGAGTTTTGCTGAAGCCTTGACATTACAAGGGGAATCCTGGCTGGGCACGTTTTAACATCCTGAAGATTCTCAAGACATACATTTGTTGTGCTTGGCTATTTCCATGCACTGAGCAGTGGGGGAGGTGCCGTTGTTGGGAAGGAAGTGTGTTTATTTCACAGTGGAGACATATATTTCTTAACATTGCGCACGTCCAGAGTCCACATTTGTTGTCTGAGAGGGATGATACACACCTCTCTCTTTGTTTGCAGCGTGTTGAGTTGAGCTGTCATTTCATTAGTTGTATAACCACCGAAGCAAGGCTATTGTCCCTTGATTAATCATTAGGGTAGGGGTCTGTCCCTTGTCCTCGGCAGTCAGTGGATACTTGTGGGAAACCCTCTTGTCCGGTAAGGGTGATGAGAATGAGAAACAGTGGCAGATGCTCTGGGCAGGTGTAGACGGTTTGTTGGAATGTTGCTGAGTCACTTCCAATGGGCTGGTATTCTGTCTTTTCTCTGACGTGGGTCTGATGCAGACGCTGGGGCATCCTCCATAAGGAATAGCAGTCCTGAATGCAGGCCTCCCATGTTTTGGGAGAGTGAATGTTGCTAAGGACATGATAACTTTCTTCAGGTTGCTCAGGAGATACATCTGATGCACTTTGTCTTTCACTCATACTGAGCTGGTTGGCAGGTCCCTTTGTGGTGAAGCAGAGCCGCTCTTCTCCGAAAGCTGGGCACAGCGGGTATGCTCACGCACACTCTTCAGAGATGATATTCCATGCTCCAGGAGGGATGACGCCTACTCTTTTTTCTTGTTATGTTAATCATCATACATGACATCATTAGTTTTGGATGTAGTGTTCCATGGTTCATCGTTTGTGCATAATACACAGTGCTCATTCGCAGAACATGCCCTCTTTAATACCCATGAACAGGCTAACCCATCCCCCCAACCCCCCCTCCCCTCTAGAACCCTCAGTTTGTTATTCAGAGTCCATCAGGGATGATGCCTACTCTGAACGTTACGAATTTAACGTGTCTGAGAACAGGGAGGGACACATTCATTAAACAACATAGATGTTGTGTTCCGTAAAAGGGAAGCACCAGCGATGGAGCTGAAGGACAAGAGAGCGAGCCATGAGTCACTAGAAACAGGAGGTTGTGGATGAGAAGGATGGAGGTGCTCAGGGGAGTGGATGGGCCTCCCTTGGTTAGAGCAGGGGCCGTTCCTGGCGGGCCAGCAGCTTGAGCAGTGAGTGTGAGGACAGTGTGAGATCCACACCAGGTTGCTGCCTGTGTCGCTCACACGGTGTGGATAATGCAGTTATTTGTACCAGAACGTCACTGTTGCCATAAAGCTGTTCGTTCATACTCTATAAAGATTGTTGTTTCCCCTGGATTTCTGAAGGTTCTGAACTGGGTGACAGAATGTGGTGGAGACTTGGGAACTTTAACTTGGTTCCTTTGGGGATTCTCGTCTGCCTGAGTTTGTGGGCCCCAGTGAGAAAAAGTGAAGACGGGACTGAGATCAGCAGAGTGGCTGCCTTGGCCTTCAGTCTGAGCCGGACTCTTCGTGGAAAATTCAGGATTGACCAGGAACAACCCTAGCTGGATTCCTGTCACTACGCCTCTGCCTCTGAGTCACCACTCTTCCTGCTCTTTGCATCTCCCTGAACGTCCTCACAGGATCCTGTGCTTTACCTATGTTCCTGATTTCTCAGCCCAAATGCCAGCTCTTAGTGGGGCCTACTTAAAGCCTCAGCTTTGTTATCTGTGAAACGGGAGCATATTGGTTTCTGAGGTAATTAGAAGAATAGGAGTTGAAGTACATAAAGAATCTGCAGGGGCCCCTGGATGGCTCAATGTGTTAAGCATCGGACTCTTGATTTCTGCTCAGGTCATGATCGCAAGGTTCTGAGATCGAGCCGCAAGTCATGCTCGGCGTTGAGCGTGGAGCCTACCTAGGAGTTTCTCTCTCCCCCCGCCCTCCCCATTCGCACACAACGTTGCCCTTTCTCTGTCTCTGTCTCTCTGTCGGAAAAAAAGAAAAAGAATATGTAAAATATCTGGGCTGTTGGCCACTCCCCCTTCTCACTGTTTAAATGAAAATAGCTCCATACAGATGATCATGAAAAGATGTTCTTTTCAGTCCACACCATTACAGTGAGAGTATAACCCCTCAGCCCAGAGATTGTCAATCTTCATTTCAAAAATAAGGCAAAGACCCCTTTTATTTTCTATTAAATTTTATGTCCTAGCTATGAATGAAGTAAAAGATCATTACAAGAACCTGTACATTCAGATATTTATACCTGGAATTGAAGACAATTGTTTTCTATTACATATAGACTCGTGGAAGCAGCCACACACCCAGGTGTTCATTCAAGGCCTCAGATAGAGTATAGGAAGCAAATACATTTAGGAAATCATAAAGTCACAGTGTACTAACCCAAATCTATTTGCCTTACAGGACAGTACATTTGTAAATTGAAGACTTCCCGGAGAAATTACAACCAGGCAGTGTGTGTATGTATTTAGAAAACTGTCAGATGAGCCTAACTGACTGAAAACTTGACCGATACTTGATGTCCTAAACCTTCCATGAGTTTACTGTTAAATTTACACCTGAAACATGATTTGTTATAATTATCTTTCCTGTCTTCCTTGGAAGGAAACTCATCCATAATACCTTTCAAATGTACTCTTTATCTCATCTCCTTTTCTTTCTTCTTCTTCTTCTTTTTCTTCCTTTTTTTTTTTTAAGATTTTATGCCACCACCACGGGGGTGGGGCGGGGACGGCAGAGGGAGAATGTGACTCAACACTGAACAGGGACCCGGCATGGGACTCGATCTTGGGACCCTGAGATCAAGACCTGAGACAGACGCTTAAGTGACTGCGTCACCCAGGGGCCCCAGCTTATCTCTTTTCAACTGAGATTTGCCATGTTTTCTAATTTCTCATGAACCCTAACAATCTTCAATAGTTTTAAATTGGTTGCAATTTACTAAAGCTCATTCACAGGATCCCACTGTGACTTCTTCTGTTCAAAGTGTCAACACCACTTCTAAATATATGGAAGATTATACTAACTAAGCAAAATTTGTGAATCATTGTTTGAAGAAAAAGCATGATGGTATATTTTTTTAAGATATAAAAATAGATGCTTACATCCACTGCTTCATGCACTTCCAACTTTTTTCTTTTATTTTCCTTTGTTGCTTATTTCTATTTCAGATATTATATTCCTGTATCTTCCTGAGTTTTACATTCCTCACATGTACTTTCAAGGATCCTTTCTGTCATTTGTAAGAAAGAAGACAGACCAGGGGTGGAGCAAAATGGCGGAGGAGTAAGAGACCTGGATTTCATCTGGTGTCAGGAATTCAGCTGAATAGGGATCAAACCATTCTGAACACCTATGAACTCAACGGGAGATCGAAGAAGAGACTAGCAACAACTCTCTGAACAGAGAAGAGACCACGTACTAGAAAGTAGGATGTGCGGAGAAGTGAATCTGAGGCGATATTCCGGAGGATAGAGGGTGGGTGAGGGGGTCTTGGTCAGCTGCTTCTCGCAAGTGAGAGAGCCGCGGAGCACAAAATCGGAACTTTTAGAAGTCGGCTCCGCTGAGGGACGTCCCTCCAGTGGCTAAGCGGCAGGTGGAAACCTCGCAGTACAGTGTGGACTCAGGACCCTCGGGGTCACAGAAAGGGGGTGCCTGAGTGCAGCAGAGCTCCCAGGTATCGGAGCGGGAAGCCGGCTGCAGAGACGGAGTCGAGGCGCGGGCTCGCAGCTCGGGGTGGCCATAATCTGTGATCCGTGGCCCAGGTGGGCCACTGTGTCTCCAGCAGGGACCCAACAAGCAGCAGAGACAGGGAGACTCCCCTTCCTCCCCTGGGAGGAGCAGCACCGGAGCCAACCGCAGGGATCTGCTGGGTTTGGAGACTCTACACGGGGTCGGGTACCAGAGATAGAAAGGCTCTGTCTCAGGCCCGGTGAGCGCGGAGTGCGTCCGGAAACCGGGGAGACAGGAGTGATTGACTGCTTTTCTCTGGGGGCGCACTGAGGAGCGGGGCCCCAAGTTCTCAGCTCCTATGGGCGGAGATTGGGAGGCCACCATTTTCACCCTGGTCCTCCAAAGCTGTGCCTAGAGCTTGCAGGGAACAAAAGCTCCTGGGAGCAAACCCAAGCAGCTTGCTTAGCCCGGACTGGCAAGGGCGGGGCAGTTCTGCCTGCGGGAAAGATATTTGGGAACCACGGCAATAGGCCCCTCCCCCCAGAAGATCATCACAAACAGCCAGCAAGCCAAGACCAAGTTTACCGATCAAGGAGAACGGGAGAACTCCAGCGCTAGGGGAATACTGCACATAGAATTCATGGCTTTTTTACCATGATTCATTAGTTTCTCAAAGTTAATTTTTTTAACTGTTTTTTTTTGAATTTTTCTTTTTCCCTTTTTCAACCAACATCTTATCAATCCCTTTTAAAAAAAAAAAATTTTTGTTTTTCATTTTTGGAGTCATATTTTATCCCTTCATGGTAGTTTCTTATTTTTGGCATATATATATAAGTTCTTCTCTCTTTAAAATTTTGATATACGGTTTCTTCTAACAGATCAAAATATACCCTAAATTACTTGTGTATGGCTTTGTTCTAGTCTCCTGCCTGATCAGAGTCTCTCCCATTTTCTTTCTTGTCTTTTTTCTTTTTTTTAAATTTCTTCTTTCTTCTTTCAAACAACTTTTTATCAATTCCGTTTATAAAACTTTTGTAAGTTTCATCTTTACAGTCATCTTCCATCCCTTCATTGTATCAACCCTTATTTTGTACATATATAAGTCTTTCTTCCTTTAAAATTTTAGAGGCACTTTCTTCTAACAGACCAAAATACACCCAAAATCTAGTGTGTGGCACTGATCTATGCACTAGCCGGATCATATTTGATCATAATCTGTTTTTTTTTTTTGTTCTGTTTTTGTTTGTTTTTATCTTTTTCTTTTTCTTTTTCTTTTTTTTCTCTTTCTTTTTTCTTTCTTTCCCTTTCTTTTCCCCTGAGAGCTTTTTCCCTAAGGTCAGGAATGTGGCAGGGATGTACACTCTCACCACTGCTATTCAAAATAGTAGTAGAAGTCCTAGCCACAGCAATCAGACAACAAAAAGAAATCAAAGGTATCCAAATCAGCAAAGAGGAAGTCAAACTCTCACTCTGTGCAGATGATATGATACTGTATGTGGAAAATCCAAAAGACTCCACCCCAAAACTGCTAGAACTCATACAGGAATTCAGTCAAGTAGCAGGCTATAAAATCAATGCACAGTAATCAGTGGCATTCCTATACACCAACAACAAGACAGAAGAGAGACAAATCAAGGAGTTGATCCCATTTACAATTGCACCCAAAACCATAAGATACCTAGGAATAAATTTAACCAAAGAGGCAAAGGATCTGTACTCAGAAAACTATAAAATACTCAGGAAAGAAATTGAAGAAGACAGAAATGGAAAAACGTTCCATGCTCATGGATTGGAAGAACCAACATTGTGAAGATGTCAATGCTACCTAGAGCAATCTACACATTCAATGCAATCCCCATTCAAAATACCATCCACTTTTTTCAAAGAAATGGAACAAATAATCCTAAAATTTGTATGGAACCTGAAGAGACCCTGAATAGCCAGAGGAATCTTGAAAAAGAAAAGCAAAGCTGGGGGCATCACAATTCCGGACTTCCAGCTATATTACAAAGCTGTCATCATCAAGACAATATCGTACTGGCACAAAAACAGACACATAGATCAATGGAACAGAATCGAGAGCCCAGAAATGGACCCTCAACTCTATGGTCAACTCAACTTTGATAAAGCAGGAAAGAATGTCCAATGGAAAAAAGACAGTCTCTTCAACTAACTGTGTTGGGAATTTTGGACAGCCACATGCAGAAGAATGAAACTGGACCATTTCCTTACACCACACACAAAAATAGACTCCAAATGGTTGAAAGAACTAAACATGAGACAGGAGTCCATCAAAATCCTAAAGGAAAACACAGGTAGAAACCTCTTCGTCCTCGGCCACAGCAAATTCTTCCTGGAAACATCGCCAAAGGCAAGGGAAGCAAGGGCAAAAATGAACTATTGGGATTTCATCAAGATAAAAAGCTTTTGCACAGCAAAAGAAACAGTCCACAAAACCAAAAGACAGCCGACAGAATGGGAGAAAATATTTGCAAATGACATATCAGATAAAGGGCTAGTATCCAAAATCTATAAAGAACTTATCAAACTCAACACCCAAAGAACAAATAATCCAATCAAGAAATGGGCAGAAGACATGAACAGACATTTTTCCAAAGAAGACATTCAAATGACCAACAGACACATGAAAAACTGCTCAACATCGCTCGGAATCAGGGAAATCCAAATCAAAACCTCAATGAGATACCACCTCACACCAGTCAGAATTGCTAGAATTAACAAGTCAGGAAATGACAGATGTTGGCGGGGATGCAGAGAAAGGGGAACCCTCCTACACTCTTGATGGGAATGTAAGCTGGTGCAACGACTCTGGAAAACAGTATGGAGGTTCCTCAAAGAGTTGAAAATAGAGCTACCATACGATCCAGCAATTGCACTACAGGGTATTTACCACAAAGATACAAACGTAGGGATCCGAAGGGGTACGTGCACCCCGATGTTTATAGCAGCAATGTCCACAATAGCCAAACTGTGGAAAGAGCCAAGATGTCCATTGACAGATGAATGGATAAAGAAGAGGTGGTATATATTCACAATGGAATATTATGCAGCCATCAAAAGGAATGAAATCTTGCCATTTGCAATGACGTGGATGGAACTGGAGGGTGTTACGCTGAGTGAAATAAGTCAATCAGAGAAAGACATGTATCATATGACCTCACTGATATGAGGAATTCTTAATCTCAGGAAAGGAACGGAGTTTTGCTGGAGTGGTGGGGGGTGGGAGGGATGGGGTGGCTGGGTGATAGGCATTGGGGAGGGTATGTGCTATGGTGGGTACTGTGAATTGTGCAAGAGTGTTGAATCACAGATCTGTACTTCTGAAACAAATAATGCAACATTTGTTAAGAAAAAAGAAAATGAAGATAGCAGGATGGGAAGAAAGAAGGGGAGTAAGTCGGAGGGGGAGACGAACCATGAGAGACGACGGACTCTGAAAAACAAACTGAGGGTTCTAGAGGGGAGGGGGTTGGAGGGATGGGTTAGCCTGGTAATGGGTATTAAAGAGGGCACGTTCTCCGTGGAGCACTGCGTGTTATGCACAAACAATGAATCATGGAACACTACATCAAAAACTAATGATGTATGGTGGTTAACATAACAATAAAAAATTTAAAAAAGAAAGAAGACAGACCTTTTGATGAGCAGGCAGCTTTGTATAATTTCAAGATTTGTTGCTTAGGTTTTTAGAAACTTTTCCCGCCCATTTGAAAATATCATCCCACCTTGACAAGTTACATAAAGTGTAATCTCCTTTTATCAGTATGATTTAATTTCATTATACTGTTTCTTCATTTGATATTTTATATTTATGTCTAAAACATGAGAATATCTAGTAATTTCACTGAATGTGGAAAAAGTATGAAATTTTGCAGGTTTGCATATTTGAACTCATAAATGCAGACAATTTGCCTGTTAAATTAAGGCTATTTGCTGAGCAAGATGCAAGTGACATAATCGTTTTGGGGGAAGAAATAATGTCTTCTATTCTTTACAAACATGCTACAGTTGTTTCATTATCATATATCTGGATATGAGCAATTATTTTTTCTTTTCAATTTTTTATTTAAATTCTACTTAGTTAACATTCAGGGTATGGGTATAAGCAATCTTATGACAGTATCGTTTTATAATGTATTAAGAAACTAAACATATCATTTTTTGCTCCATGATAAGAAAAATCTAGAGAAGTATCATCATTTCTTATGACACAATTCTTTGTTTTTAAGGTACTATTTAATAGTCTGTGAGAGGAAGGGAGATCATGAATGGAAGGGGAGAGGCAGAGTGTGAAGATGAGTCCCTGCTGAGCAGGGAGGCCGATGCGGGGCTCGATCTCAGGACCCTGAGAAATGACCTGAGCCAAAGGCAGCTGCTTAACCCACTGAGACACCCGGGTGCCCCTTTATGACGTTATTCTTAATATGACATCTCTTATAATTGAAGCTTTTCCTCATTGATGGGCTACATCTGTTTTACCATCAATAACCAAGAAGCATTTTCTCTGAATATTCTTAAGGTGTTTTAGGTCTAACATAACTTTGTAGAAGCCTTACAAATTCTTTTTGAATTTTATTACACAAATAAGACCAGATCTTATCTATCAATACCTTTATAGTTAGGCATATAGAAATTATAATAGTCTACAATACTCAAAATTCAGAATCTTTCTTTTTTTTTTTAAGATTTTATTTATTTGCCCAAGAGAGAACACAAGCAGGGAGCAGCGGCAGGCAGAGGGAGAAGCAGGCTCCCTGCTGAGCAAGGAGCCTCATATGGACTTGATCCCAGGCCCCTGGGGTCATGACCTGAGCTGAAGGCAGACTCTTAACTGACAGAGCCACCCAGGCGTCCCTAAATTCAGAATCTTTCTAGTGTTTGGGCTTTCAGTATTTTCTAGTGATCCCCTAAGATGTAAATTGTTTATTGCACAAAACGTGACATCGAAATCACTCCCAAAATATTCTTTCACTTTTAAATATTTTTTCACTTGCTGCAGAGCACAACAGAATAAATTATGTGTTTGAATAATTTTTGAACCCTTTGTTTAAAAAAACCCATCACGATGAAACATGATATGTTCATTGTAACTGATTCTTTTTCGCTCCTGCAATATCAGTGAGCCAGAGGTGGCTCACTGTTTATTGGCAGGCTGGTACCCATTAGCTCAAACCCCTGCTGCTGGTGCCAAACTCAGAATTGGTTTTTACACATCAGTCTTTTAAAAACATAACCCTGAAGAGCAGATTTTTAGGCACTGACTGCCTGCGTGATTTCCATATCCCGTGAAACTGTGTCCAGCGGTTCCTAATCATAAATAAGATCAGTGAGTAAATCAATCAAGATCAACCCTTCAGCTCTAAAAGACCCTGAACTGCTGTTGGCCTTTTAAGTCTCTGATCCAGAGACCACCACCCCCCCCAAGCCAGGCTGCAGAAACACATCACTTAGGCACATAAGCAGCTTCTTCAATGTCCCCAGTATTGGAAGGTTAATACTGTGATGGATCTCCCCTCTTGCAAACTTATCAGTCCCGCAAGAAAGGTTGTTTCATGTTACTGCCACCTCATGGTCACATCTTTTTCCTTCAGCCTGAAACTCATTGAAATCACTCTACATTCTTTTAGTCTTTGAATGTCTGTTTAAATTTGAAATACCTGATTGTTCTACTACTGCTGAGGAGGATGAAGGGGAAGAAGATAAAAATGAGGATTCCTGGGGGGCGGAGCAAGATGGCGGAGGAGTAGGCGACCTAGATTTCGTGTGGTCTCAGGAATTCAGCTGAATAGGGATCAAAACCATTCTGAACACCTACGAACTCAACAGGAGCTCGAACAGGAGAGTAGCAACAACTCTCTGAACAGAGAAGCGACCACTTACTGGAAGGTAAGGCGTGCGGAGAAGTGAATCCGAGGCGATATTCGGGAGGATAGACGGCGGGGGAGGGGCCTCCGCCAGCCGCTTCTGGCAAGTGATAAGCCACGGAGCACAAAATCGGAACTTTTAGAAGTCGGCTCGGCGGAGGGACGTCGCTGCAGTGGCTAAGCGGGGGGTGGAATCCTCCTGGGACAGTGTGGTCTCAGGACCCTTGGGGTCACAGAGAGACCAGGGGTGCCTGAGTGTGCCAGAGCTCCCAGGTATCAGAGCGGGGAAGCCGGCTGCAGAGACAGAGCAGAGTCGCGGGCTCTCAGCTCGGGGTTGCCATAAACTGTGATCTGCGGCCCAGTCAGGGCACGGCTCCTCCAGCAGGGACCCAACAAGCAGCAGATCTGGGGAGACTCCCCTTCCTTCCCAGGGAGGAGCGGTGTGGGAACGCACTGCAGGGATCTGCTGGGTTTGGAGACTCCGCATGGGGTCGGGTGCCAGAGATAGCAACGCTCGATCACAGGCTGGGTGAGCACGGAGTGCGGTAGGAGACCGGGGACACGGAAGTGACTGCTTTTCTCTGGGGGCACACTGAGGAGCGGGGCCCCGAGTTCTCAGCTCCTCCGGGTGGAGATTGGGAGACCACCATTTCTGCCCTGGTCCTCCAAAGCTGTACCAAGAGCTTGCAGGGAACAAAATCTCCTGAGAGCAAACCGGAGCAGCTTCCTTAGCCCAGACCAACAAGGATGGGGCAATTCCGCCTCTGGCAAAGACATTTGGAAACCACAGCAACAGGCCCCTCCCCCAGAAGATCAGCACAAACAGCCAGCAAGCCAAGACCAAGTTGATCGATCAAGGAGAATGGGAGAACTCCAGCGCTAGGGGAATACTGCACATAGATTCATGGCTGTTTTTTTTTCTTTTTTTTTTTTTTTTTACCATGATTCATTATTTCATCAAAGTTAATTTTTGTTGACTGTTTTTTTTTATTTTTCTTTTTCCCTTTTTCAACCAACATCTTATCAATCCTCTTTTTAAAAAAAAAAAAAAAACATTTTTTATTTCTCATTTTTAGAGTCATATTTTATCCCTTCATAGTAGTTACCCTTATTTTTGGCATATATATATAAGTTGTTCTCTCTTTAAAATTTTGAGGTACAGTTTCTTCTAACAGATCAAAATATACCCTAAATCACTAGTGTATGGCTCTCTTCTAGTCTCCTGCCTGATCACATTCTCTCCCTTTTTCTTTTTTTTTTTTCTTAAATCTTCTTTCCTTTTTCAAACAACTTATCTTACCAAGTCCTTTTATAAAGTCTTTTTTAATTTTCATCTTTACATTCATCTTCCATCCCTTCATTGTATCAACCCTTATTTTGTACATATATGTCTTTCTTCCTTTAAAATTTTAGGAGGCACTTTTTTCTAACAGACCAAAATACGCCCAAAATCTAGTGTGTGGCACTGATCTATGCACTAGCCTGATCATATTTGATCATATTCTGCTTTTTTTGTATTGTTTTGTTTTTGTTTTTATCTTTTTTTCTTTTTTTTTCTCTTTCTTTTTTCTTCCTTTCCCTTTCTTTTCCCCTGGTTTCAGGTCTTTTCTGATTTCCATACAGTATATTTGCTGGGGACGTTGTAAACCTGTTAGCATTTTGTTCTCTCATTCATCTATTCTCCTCTGGACAAAATGACAAGACGAAAGAAATCACCTCAGCAAAAAGAACAAGAGGTAGTACCTTCAGCCAGGGACCTACTCAACAGGGACATTAGTACGATGTCGGACCTAGAGTTCAGAATCATGACTTTAAAGATACTAGCTGTGCTTGAAAAAAGAGTGGAAGTTATTAGAGAAACCCTTTCTGGAGAAATAAAAGAAGTAAAATCTAACCAAATCGAAATCAAAAAGGCTATTGATGAGGTGCAATCAAAAATGGGGGCACTAAATGCTAGGATAAATGAGGCAGAAGAGAGAATCAGCAATATAGAAGACCAAATGATCGAAAATAAAGAGGCTGAGAAAAAGAGAGAGTAACAACTACAGGATCACGAGGGCAGAATTCGAGAGATAGGTGATACGATAAGACGAAACAACATTAGAATAATTGGGATCCCAGAAGAAGAAGAGAGAGAGAGAGGGGCAGAAGGTATATTGGAGCAAATTATAGCAGAAAACTTCCCTAATGTGAGGAAGGAAACAGGCATTAAAATCCAGGAGGCACAGAGAACCCCTCTCAAAATCAATAAAAATAGGTCAACACCCCGACATCTAATAGTAAAACTTACGAGTCTCAGAGACAAAGAGAAAATCCTGAAAGCAGCTCGGGAGAAGAGATATGTAACCTACAATGGTAGAAACATTAGATTGGCAACAGACCTATCCACAGAGACTTGGCAGGCCAGAAAGGACTGGCAAGATATCTTCAGAGCACTAAACGAGAAAAATATGCAGCCAAGAATACTATATCCAACTAGGCTATCATTGAAAATAGAAGGAGAGATAAAAAGCTTCCAGAAAAAACAAAAACTAAAGGAATTTGCAAACACGAAACCAGCCCTCAAGAAATATTGAGAGGGGTCCTCTAAGCAAAGAGAGAACCTAAAAGCAGCAAAGAGCAGAAACGAACACAGACAACAGACAGTTAACAGTCACCTTCCAGGTAATACAATGGCACTAAATTCATACCTTTCAATAGTTACCCTGAATGTAAATGGGCACAATGCCCCAATCAAAAGACACAGGCTATCAGATTGGATTAAAAAACAAGAGCCATCAATATGCTGTCTGCAAGAGACTCATTTTAGACCCAAAGACACCCCCAGATTGAAAGTGAGGGAGTGGAAAACCATTTACCATGCTAATGGACACCAAAAGAAAGATGGGGTGGCAATCCTTATATCAGACAAACTAGATTTTAAAACAAAGATTGTAATAAGAGATGAGGAAGGACACTATATCCTACTGAAAGGGTCTATCCAACAAGAAGATCTAACAATTGTAAATATCTATGCCCCGAACATGGGAGCAGCCAATTATATAAGGCAATTAATAACAAAAGCAAAGAAACACATTGACAACAATACAATAATAGTGGGGGACTTTAACACCCCCCTGACTGAAATGGACAGATCATCTAAGCAAAACATCAACAAGGAAGTAAAGGCTTTAAATCACACACTGGACCAAATGGACTTCACAGACATATTCAGAACATTCCATCCCAAAGCAACGGAATACACATTCTTCTCTAGTGCCCATGGAACATTCTCCAGAATTGATCACATCCTAGGTCACAAATCAGGTCTCAGTCGGTACCAAGAGATTGGGATCATTCCCTGCATATTTTCAGACCACAATGCTTTGAAACTAGAACTCAACCACAAGAGGAAAGTCGGAAAGAACTCAAATACATGGAGGCTAAAGAGCATCCTACTAAAGAATGAATGGGTCAACCAAGAAATTAAAGAAGAATTAAAAAAATTCATGGAAACCAATGAAAATGAAAACACGACTGTTCAACATCTTTGGGATACAGCAAAGGCAGTCCTGAGAGGAAAATATATAGCAATACAAGCCTTTCTCAAGAAACAAGAAAGGTCTCAAATACACAACCTAACCCTACACCTAAAGGAGCTGGAGAAAGAAGAGCAAATAAAGCCTAAACCTAGCAGGAGAAGAGAAATCATTAAGATCAGAGCAGAAATCAATGAACTAGAAACCAAAAGAACAGTAGAACAGATCAAAGAAACTAGGAGCTGGTTCTTTGAAAGAATTAACAAGATTGATAAACCCCTGGCCAGACTGATCAAAAAGAAAAGAGAAATGACTCAAATCCACAAAATCATGAATGAAAGAGGAGAGATCACAACAAAAACCAAAGAAATACAAACAATTATAAGAACATATTATGAACAACTCTATGCCAGCAAATTAGATAACCTGGAAGAAATGGGTGCATTCCTAGAGATGTATCAACTACCAAAACTGAACCAGGAAGAAATAGAAAACCTGAACAGACCTATAACCACTAAGGAAATTGAAGCAGTCATCAAAAATCTCCCAAGAAACAAAAGCCCAGGGCCAGATGGCTTCCCAGGGGAATTCTATCAGATATTTCAAGAAGAATTAATACCTATTCTCCTGAAACTGTTCCAAAAAATAGAAATGGAAGGGAAACTTCCAAACTCATTTTATGAGGCCAGCATTACCTTGATCCCAAAACCAGACCAAGACCCCATCAAAAAAGAGAGTTACAGACCAATATCCTTGATGAACATGGATGCAAAAATTCTCACCAAAATACTAGCCAATAGGATCCAACAGTACACTAAAAGGATTCTTCACCATGACCAAGTGGGATTTATTCCTGGGCTGCAAGGCTGGTTCAACATCCGCAAATCAATCAACGTGATACAATACATTAACAAAAGAAAGAACAAGAATCATATGATCCTCTCAATAGATGCAGAAAAAGCATTTGACAAAGTACAACATCCTTTCTTGATCAAAACTCTTCAGAGTATAGGGATAGAGGGTACATACCTCAATATCATAAAAGCCATCTATGAAAAACCTACAGCGAATATCATTCTCAATGGGGAAAGGCTGAGAGCTTTTCCCCTAAGGTCAGGAACGCGGCAGGGTTGTCCACTCTCACCACTGCTATTCAACATAGTATTAGAAGTCCTAGCCACAGCAATCAGACAACAAAAAGAAATCAAAGGCCTCCAAATCGGCAAAGAGGATGTCAAACTCTCACTCTTTGCAGATGATATGATACTGTATGTGGGAAACCCAAAAGATTCCACCCCAAAACTGCTAGAACTCATACAGGAATTCAGTAAAGTAGCAGAATATAAAATCAATGCACAGAAATCAGTGGCATTCCTATACACCAACAACAAGACAGAAGAGAGACAAATCAAGGAGTCGATCCCATTTACAATTGCCCCCGAAACCATTAGATACCTAGGAATAAATCTAACCAAAGAGGCAAAGGATCTGTACTCAGAAAACTATAAAATACTCATGAAAGAAATTGAAGAAGACACAAAGAAATGGAAAAACGTTCCATGCTCATGGATTGGGAGAATCAACATTGTGAAGATGTCAATGCTACCTAGAGCAATCTACACATTCAATGCAATCCCCATCAAAATACCATCCACTTTTTTCAAAGAAATGGAACGAATAATCCTAAAATTTGTATGGAACCAGAAGAGACCCAGAATAGCCAGAGGAATACTGAAAAAGAAAAGCAAAGCTGGCGGCATCACAATTCCGGACTTCCAGCTCTATTAGAAAGCTGTCATCATCAAGACAGTATGGTACTGGCACAAAAACAGATTCATAGATCAATGGAACAGAATCGAGAGCCCAGAAATGGACCCTCAACTCTATGGTCAACTTATTTTTGACAAAGCAGGAAAGAATGTCCAATGGCAAAAAGACAGTCTCTTCAACAAATGGTGTTGGGAAAATTGGACAGCCACATGCAGAAGAATGAAACTGGACCATTTCCTTACACCACACACAAAAATAGACTCCAAATGGTTGAAAGACCTAAACGTGATACAGGAGTCCATCCAAATCCTAAAGGAGAACACAGGTAGCAACCTTTTCGACCTTAGCCGCAGCAACTTCTTCCTAGAAACATCGCCAAAGGCACGGGAAGCCAGGGCAAAAATGAACTATTGGGATTTCATCAAGATAAAAAGCTTTTGCACAGCAAAAGAAACAGTCCACAAAACCAAAAGACAACCGACAGAATGGGAGAAAATATTTGCAAATGACATATCAGATAAAGGGCTAGTATCCAAATTCTATAAAGAACTTATGAAACTCAACACCCAAAGAACAAATAATCCAATCAAGAAATGGGCAGAAGACATGAACAGACATTTCTCCAAAGAAGACATCCAAATGGCCAACAGGCATATGAAAAAGTGCTCAACATCGCTCGGAATCAGGGAAATCCAAATCAAAACCTCAATGAGATACCACCTCACACCCGTCAGAATGGCTAAAATTAACAAGTCAGGGAACGACAGATGTTGGCGGGGATGTGGAGAAAGGGGAACCCTCCTACACTGTTGGTGGGAATGCAAGCTGGTGCAACCCCTCTGGAAAACAGTATGGAGGTCCCTCAAACAGTTGAAATTAAAGCTACCGTTCGATCCAGCAATTGCACTACTGGGTATTTACCACAAAGATACAAATGTAGGGACCCGAAGGGGTACGTGTACCCCAATGTTTATAGCAGCAATGTCCACCATAGCCAAACTGTGGAAAGAGCCAAGATGCCCATCGACAGATGAATGGATAAAGAAGAGGTGGTATATATACACAATGGAATATTATGCAGCCATCAAAAGGGATGAGATCTTGCCATTTGCAACGACGTGGATGGAACTGGAGGGTGTTATGCTGAGTGAAATAAGTCAATCAGAGAAAGACATGTATCACATGACCTCACTGATATGAGGAATTCTTAATCTCAGGAAAGAAACTGAGTGTTACTGGAGTGGTTGGGTGTGGGAGGGATGGGGTGGCTGGGTGATAGAAATTGGGGAGGGTATGTGCTACGGTGAGCGCTGTGAATTGTGCAAGACTGTTGAATAACAGATCTTTACTTCTGAAACAATATTGCAACATATTTTAAGAAAAAAGAAAAAGGAGAAGATAACAGGAGAGGAAGAAAAGGGGAGTATGTCAGAGGGGGAGACGAACCATGAGAGATGATGGACTCTGAAAACAAACTGAGGGTTCTAGAGGGGAGGGGGTTAGGGGGATGGGTTAGCCTGGTGATGGGTATTGAGGAGGGCACGTTCTGCATGGATTACTGGGTGTTATGAACAAACAATGAATCATGGAACACTGCATCAAAAACTACTGATGTAATATATGGTGATTAACATAACAATAAAAAAATTTTTAAAAAGGCAACAAAAAATTAAAGAAAGAGAGCAAAGGAGACTAATGCCCCAGAGGATGCCCAGATGTAGGGGACCATTAGAAGCTGCTTGAATGGAAGGATGGGAGAGTCATGCTGGATGACTAGGAATCTCAGGATGGAATCCTGCAGTGAAAAAAAAAAAAAAATGAGGATTCCTGAGAACAATTGAGCCAGCCACAATGAATCACTTGGGTATTTGTACATTTTTTGAACATGTTCAGTCATGCTGTGAAATATCATATCCTCTAAAATCCAAATATTGCCCGTGATCTAGGATGACCTGCTTTATGCTCAACTAATCAATGACATTCCTTCAAGACCACAAAACTACATATTTACATACTATACAATGGAATGTTATAGATATGTGATTATCTTAATATAAAATATGAGGTACAGATCTCTGTGAATTATATATTTTGCGGTATTCAGTTTTCTCTGACATGCGTGTTGTTATTTAAATAAAACAATTAGAAGAATAATAAGATGAATTGTCCATTATTAGTAGTCCTACTAGGGCTAATTATGCAATAACATGTGTTAGAAAAAATAAAACAGTTATCACTAATAAAATTTTCATTCAAAATAGGCTTAGACTTACCAAAGAAAGGAGTCCATAATTGAAGGAGTATTTTCTATGCATAAAATACTTGCATTATGTAGATACCTAGGCCTTCACGAGGTGATACATAACTTGCCACTCTTTGAGATGTGCCTATAGTGACTTCACCAGAGGAAACATACCTTATGGACAGAGAAGAAACTTGGCCAACACACCCCCAGCAAGGTGATCAAAGATAAACATCAACAGTGGTAAGCCATCTTGAGAGTAAACATTCTTGATGTGAAGTGATAAGGATATTCTGTCTCTGTGATCTCCCACCCCCAAATACATAACTCCCGTCTAGTCCTTTGAGAAAAACATTACACATAAACCAACTGAGGATCATTCTACAAAGTATATGAACTGTGTTCCTCGAAACTTTCCAGATGATGGAAAATATGGAAAGTCTGAGAACTGTCATGGCCAAGGGGAGTGACTGAGGGTGATGTGCCAGCTGGGATGAGCCTGGAACAGAAAGGGTTAAAACCTAACCAAATCTGAGTAAAACTATAGACTTTAGTTAATAATTATCTATTTTGAATAGTAGTTGTGAAGATATACCAACTGAGGCGATATATTTGGCAGACTGCTCATTTGTTTGTTAAATTCACGTGAGTGAAATCATCTGGTGTTTGTCTTTCTCTGACTTCTTTTGCTTAGCATTCTATTCTCTAAGTCTGTCCACGTTCTTGCAAACGGCAAGATTTCATTCCTTTTTATGGTTGAGTAATATTCCATTGTATTTTTATGCCACATCTTTTTGATCCATTCATCTGTGAATGGACACTTGGATGGATTCTATCATGTGGCTGTTAAAGTGAAAAAAGAGAGAGAGACAAACCAAGAAACGGGCTCTCTTATTTCTTTCTTTTTTAAAATATAAATTCAACTAACCAACTTATAGGTACATCGTTAGTTTCAGATATAGTGTTCAAAAATGATCAGTTGTGTGTAAGACCCAGTGCTCATCACATCATGTGCCCTCCTTAATGCTCATCACCCAATTAACTCATCCCCCAACCCTTCTCCCCTCCAGCAACCCTCAGTTTGTTTCGTTTTTATTGTTATGTTAATCACCTTACATTACCTCAGTTTGTTTCCAATAATTAAGAGTTTCTGATAGTTTTTCTCCCTCTCTGATGACTTTCCGTTCTGTTTTCACTCCCTTCCCCTACGGTCCTCTGCCCTGTTTCTTATATTCCACATATGAGTGAAACCATATGATAATTGTTTTTCTCTGATTGACTAATTTCTCTTAGCATAATACCCTCCAGTTCCATTCATGTCAAAGTAAATGGTAAGTATTCATCTTTTCTGATGGCTGACTAATATTCCATTGTATATATATATCACATCTTCTTTATCCATTCATCTGTTGATGGACATCTGGGCTCTTTCCACAGTTTGGCTATTGTGGACATTGCTTCTATGAACATTGGGGTACAGGTGCCTGTTCAGCTCACTACATTTGCATCTTTGGGGTCAATACCTAGTAGTGCAATTGCTGGGTCATAGGGTAGCTGAATTTTTAATTTTTTGAGGAACATATCATTTTCCAGAGTGCCTGCACCAGTTTGCATTCCCACCAACAGTGTAGGAGGGTTCCCCTTTCTCCACATCCTCGCCAATATCTGCTGTTTCCTGCATTGTTAATTGTAGCCATTCTGACTGGTGTGAAGTGGTATCTCATTGTGGTTTTGATTTATAAGTCCCTGATGCCAAGTGATATGGAGAATTTTTTCATGTGTCTGTTGACCCTATGGATGTCTTCTTTGGAGAAATGTCTGTTCATATCGTCTGCCCATTTCTTGACTGGATTCTCTGTTTTTTGGGTGTTGAGTTTGATAAGTTCTTTATATATCTTGAATACTAGCCCTTTCTTTTAAAGATTTTATTTATTTATTTGACAGACAGAGACAGCGTGAGAGGGAACACAAACAGGGGAATTGGGAGAGGTAGAATCAGGCTTACCCCTGAGCAGGATCATGACCTGAGCTGAAGGCAGACACTTAATGACTGAACCACCCAGGTGTCCCAATACTGGCCATTTTTTTTTTTTAAAGTATGTTCAGTTAGCCAACATAGAGTACATCATTAGTTTTCTGTGTAGTGTTCAACGATTCATTAGTTGCATATAACAACCAAATGCTCATCACAACATGTACCCTCCTTAAAACCCATCACCTGGCTAACCCATTCCTCCAAACCCCTCCTTTCTGCTTCAGTTTGTTTCCCGGAGTCCTGAGTCTTTCATGGTTGTCTCCTTCTCTAATTTCTTCCCCTTCGGTTTTCACTCCCGTCCCCTGTAGTCCTCCGTGCTATTCCTTATGTCCCACATATGAGTGAAACCATGTGATAATAGTCTTTCTCTGCTTGACTTATTTCATTTACCATACTAGCCCTTTATCTGATATATCATTTGCAAATATCTTTTCCCATTCTGTAGGTTGCCTTTTAGTTTTGTTGACTGTTTGCTTTGTTGTACAGAAGACTTTGGTCTTGAGGAAGTCCCAGTAGTTCATTTTTGCTTTTCTTTCCCTTGCCTTTGGAGATGTGTCTGGGAAGGAGTTGCTGTGGCTGAGGTTGAAGAGGTTGCTGCCTCTGTTCTCCTCTAGGATTTTGAGAGACTCTTGTCTCCCTTGGAGGTCTTTCATCCAGACTCTTAACTCTAGAGAACCAAGTGATGGGTACCAGAAGGGAAATGGTTGGGAGCATGGGTGAGATAGGTGATGGGGATTAAGGAGTGCACTTGTCCTGATGAGCCCTGGATACTGCATGGAAGTGTTGAATCGCTCTACTGTATACCAGAAACTAATAGAACACTGTATGTTGACTGTAGTGGAATTAAAATAAAAGAAAAATAGTTGGCCAACTGTGTTATGCATATGGAAATGCTCAATACTGTCTTTCCTATTTTTTTGTTGATAAATCTAAACCTATTATAAAGTGAAAAGTTTATTAGTAATCATTGCTTTTTATTTTTAACACATAACGTTGCATAATTAGTCCTACCATTACTTACTAGTAATTGACACATATTCTGTTCTATTGTTTCATTTAAATAATAGAATTTATGTTACAGAAATTGAGTAATACACAACAATATAGAAATCACAGAATGATCTATTTTACACTAGTTTATGTTCAGATAAATCATATCTAACATGTATTCTATCATAATGTAGTTGTCTAATCTATAATGGGTGTCTCATCACTTGGTGCTCTATAAAGTTGGTGCTTACCATTCTAGTGGTTAATTAATATTCATGGAGAGAAAAATCATGATTATAATAATAGAAAGATTAATGCCAACAAGGGCTGTATAGAGGTTATTGAGGGGATAAAAGATAGTTGATATGGGGGTGCCTGGCTGGCTCAGTTGGTTTAGCGTCAGAGTCTTGGTTTTGGCTCAAGTCGTGATCTCAGGGTCCTGAGACTAAGCCCCAAATCAGGCTCCACACTAAGCATGGAGTCGGCTTAAGAGTCTCCCTGTCTCTCTAGCCTTCCCTACCCATTCACACTCTTCTCTCTCTCTCTCTCAAAAAGAAAAATATATATATACATCAAAAACTAATGATGTAATATATGGTGATTAACATAACAATAAAAAATTAAAAAATATATAGTTGATTTCTTTTTTAATTTTTTTAAAGATTTTATTTATTTATTTGACAGAGAGAGAGAGAGAGACAGCAAGAACAGGAACATAAGCAGGGGGAGCGGCAGAGGGAGAGGCAGGCTTCCCGTGGAGCAGGGAGCGCAACGCGGGGCTCGATCCCAGGACCCCCGTATCATGACCTGAGCCAAAGGCAGACACCCAACGTCTGAGCCACCCAGGCGCCCCTATATAGTTGATTTCAAGGCACATAGATAATTGTTAATATTTATAGGAAAGAACATGATTAGATTTTTTCATTTTGTCACTAGTGCAACATACAATGAATTGCTGTTAAGATTGTAAAACTGCCCTTGGTAACACTGATTTCAAGGACAGTGAACACTCTTAAGCTTCAGATCCCAGCCTTCTGAGACTCCAGGGAATGGGATTTTTTTCCTGGAGGAGGAAAGTGTTCACTGTGCTACACTCAAGGTGTAGACTTTAGGTAGTCCTCCATCCCTTGTTAAAGGTGTCTTTGTCCCTGGTAAGTTTTGAAGAGTGCTTATTAGAAAAGTTGCTTGAATTGAAACTTCTAGACTCAAATAGTGGAGTTTGGGTTTTCATGGGACAGAAGTTATTTGTTATTTAGGAAGTATCAGTGTTGGGACTATAAGTGATAATAAAAGTAAGGAACCATGCCATTTTGCATATGACGTGGAGCACTGCACTAAGTTCTCAATGTTTCAGATCCCAGGGGATATGATACTGAATATACACATGTAAGGAGAGGGTTGGTGCCCTGCTGTCGTCACTGGCACCCCCGTCCTGCACACACAGTAACTGCCTACTGCAGTTGCCGGCAGCTCTTTGCCTGAGGGTGTCCGTTGACTTCCTAATGGCTTCTTTGGATGGGGCAGTGAGCTCTTCTGCCAGGTAATTCATGTCCACGAGAGCAGCACCCATTCCATGCAGGTCTTTTCATACACGGGCGGGATGACTCAGGGCTGTTCTGCACAGTCTTCTGGATGTTCCCTGCAGATGGAGATGGAGTTGCCCACAGCAGTGACCTCTAAACTAATACCCTGTCTTGTGTGTTGGCTCGACTCCTCACGTCTTAGCTCCTGTCATTGCTTCCTGAAGACCCTTCCAGAGAAACTACTTATACTCACATCCTTGTCTTAGAGTCACTTTCTGAGGCACCCAACCACTCATAACTCCTGGTGCTGCCAAGCATTGTGATATTGTCCCTCTGTGCCCCAGGAGAGAATCTACTTTTAAAAAAGACACACGTTCTTGGGAGATCTCAAAGCTCGGTCATGAGAATCAACTTACATTTTTTCCCTTGTGTGTGAAAACTTAAAAGCCACCCATACAAGGTGGTAGAGTGACATAGATCATAGTGAGATGATTCAACTTGTCACACAAAGTGGAATGCTCAGGCTGGAAGGACACATTTGTTGTAGTTTCATTATCAGTGGCACTATTTTTGAGTTCAAATATCCTATCCTTTGAAGGTCCTTTGACTCCTGTTTTGGCCATAAGGGTACTTCTTATCTAAATGCCCCCTAGACACATTCCTAGTCCTTCTCTTTGTCTCCAGTTCTAGACTCATTCTCATCCAAACCCACCTCCCCTGTTCCCACTTTCTGTGCCACTTCCTCATTTTCTGCTCCACAAGGTTTCCCAAGATCCATCTTGTCTCCAGACTCTCACCCTTCAGATGTCAGAGGTTCCTTGGGTCCTCCATCTCTCCTGATCCCCTCTGATTAGTAAGAGGGGATGTGAGTATGACTGAAGGTCCTGCTCTGCCTTTACTTAAGTCCTGGGACTGCACGAGGGAATGGGCCCCAGTCTGGAGTCCTGGATTGCCTGGATATTGACGTATAGCAAAGAAGTAATTGAATTCAACAGAAATACATTGAACTCTAGGCTTTTGCCAGGCACTGGAAAGAGCACCAGCGTATTTTGGGGAAGGTGGAGGTTGGGAGATACAGTCAATGCTTACGCCTTGCCCTGAAAGATGGTCCAGATATAAAGCCAATAACTAAAAAATGTGAGGAAAGGAAAGGTAAGTAATAGGATGTCATGCTTATTGAGTGCTTTATGTCAGGTGTGCTTCAAAGATCTTTACTAATCATTCTTCTCTCAGGCGACAGTGCCCCACAGTACAAAATCTCATTGTCATCCCCATTTTGGAGATGAGCAAGCTGAGGCTCAGAGAAAGGCACACAGCTAGTGAGTGAAGGAGCTAAGATTCCAACCAATGGAGAGCCTTCCCTTCTACTCAACACTCTCTAAGTTCCTATAGAGCTACATGCCACTTGATTCTTTCTGGTAAAGGGAGTAGAGGGGTATTTAATTCCTAATAGAGCACTGGGTGTTATACGAAAACAGTGGATCACCACATCAAAAACTAATGATGTATTGTATGGTGACTAACATAACATAATAAAGTAAAAAAAAGATAAAAATAAATCCTAATAGAACTCAAAATACTTGCATGGAGAAGAGAAAATAGAATAAAAGCAGTCTCACCCAGGAAAGTAGATTCAGAGTGCCTGTCTTCGGGGAAGACTCAGCATTGTCCTCAGGCCAGTGGCTTCTTACTCCACCTCTGATGAGGTTACTTATCAACCAGAACCTTTTCAGATCCATCAGGTTGTTCCCTAAACTTACTGGACTCTGGTGTAGACTGAGAGATTTTTTTTTTATCAAGCAGATGTGAATCCTTTCTCAGGCTCCGGGTTTCCGTGCCTGAACTTCTGAGGACCGAGAATGAGGACCTCTTCATGTGAAAAGGATGCAGGAGCCAGCTTGAAAGGGTCACCATTGTCCAAATCAAGACAACCTGCAGTTCAAAATGAATCATCACAGGAACAGTTTCCTAATACTGAATGATAATCCATGAGTCTACAGTTCTACTTAAGAAAAGCTTTAAAAATTGGGATTGGAGAGAAGGGAAAAATCCTTACAAAAGATTCCTCAAAAAAAAAAAATAGTAGAAAGTGGAAAGAAGAAATCACCAAAAAAAAAAAAAATCGTAACAATTCAGCCACCAGTTATCAGTAGATGCTAACTAAGGTCTTTGGGTGAAATAATGTTGGGGCACAAGATACAGACTGTGGCAACCACGGTGAACTTAACACCACTTACTTATCGTGAAACTAGACTGTTTCCATGTGGCTCATGAGGCAGGATCAAAGTGAAGGGCATAATATGAGATAGTAATAGATTTTAAAAAGAGAAGAAAAAATAGAGAAGTCTGGACAAAAAGAATGCACATCATGAGGTGGTAAATGTAAACTGGAAGAGAAAAAGGTCCCACTGAATGCAAATGGACCAAAAGATAAAATCCACAACTTTCAGATAAAACAACTTTCCAGATAAAAACCCACAACTTTCTAAACCAACCAACCGACCAACAACTGTAAACCAGATAAAAAACCACAATTTCTAAACCAACCAACCGACCAAGAACTGTAAACCAGATAAAAACCCACAACTTTCTAAACCAACCAACCGACCAACAACTGTAAACCAGATAAAAACCCACAACTTTCTAAACCAATGAACCAACCATCAAGTGGAAACTTTTGGGATGCCTAGGTGGCTCATTTGGTTAAGCATCTGCCTTCAGCTCAGGTCATGATCCCAGAGTCCTGGGATTGAGCCCCACATCCAGCTCCCTGCTCAGCGGGAAGTCTGCTTCTCCCTCTCCCTCTCCCCCTGCTTGTCTTCCTTCTCTCGCTGTGTCTCTCTCTCTGTCAAATAAATAAATAAAATCTTTAAAAATCCCATAAACATTTGACATGATACTCATCTAACACATAAGGTTGTAGATATTTTGAAAATAAGCTACTGGAAAAACAATAAACCATACAAACACCAATCAAAGAAAAGCTGCTGTGATTATAGTAATATCAGGTAAAATACACATAAGGCCAAAAGCTTTACTAGATATAAAGAAAAGTTGCTACAAAATGATAAAAGGAAATAAAATTGTGGATCTTAATTACATGGATGCCAAACATATAAAGGAATGTTTGACAAGACTGCAAGAAGAGGGGCCCCTGCGTGGCTCAGTCTGTTAAGTGTCTGCCTTCGGCTCAGGTCATGATCCCAGGGACCTGGAATTGAGCCCCACATCCAGCTCCCTGCTCAGCGGGAGTCTGCTTCTCCCTCACCCTCTGCCCCTCCCCCCACTCACGCTTTTTCTCTCTCTCTGCTCTCTCTTTCAAATAAATAAGTAAAATCTTAAAAAAAACTGCAAGAAAAATAAAATCCTCGAGTGACAAATTTTCACAGCCCTCTCTCAGCAGCCCCCAAATTAGTAAGGATGCAGAAAATTTGGACAGTTAAAACATCTGAATGTAGAAGTAGATACATAGTCATATAAAGTACATATCATATAGAAGGAGATACAAACTAAATACATAAAATATATGTATAAAAATTATACATTTAGATATTAGATGAGATAAAATGTTAAAAAATAAAACTAAATATTCTACATTCATATAAAATGAATATATAGATACAGATACAGAACTATGTATATATATTAATACATATATTTATACACAGAAATCTCTAGGTTCTATTACCAAACAGATAAAGGAGAGTCATTATTTTTAAGGACATATCATATGTTTATAAAATTTAACCATGAATTGGACAGAAAGCAAGTCTCAGTATATTTCAGAAGAGTGAAACCCACAAAGGATGTTCTTTGATCACATTCGCAAATGTGCTGGATCGTTGAAGAAATGATAAGTAGCATTTCCACCTATGTTTGGCAATCAAATACCCTTTGGAACAAAACTACAGAAGGAAATCTCGAAGGAAAAATCAGTGTGAACTGAATGAACATGATACTGAACATATGGCAGTAAAATAGACCTCCTTCTGTCCTGGGAATTTGCCTTTGGATAGAAAGATTTATGGTGTTCAAATCGTCCCATACTAACGGAGAAGCTGTTACACGTTAAACATTCCTAGAAATGCCACTTAACTCTGTCACCTCATTAGGTGTCAGTGTGGGGTTTAAATTATGCACATAAATGGAAAAATGCCAAGCTGAATCTCATGCTTGATCTGTGCGGGATCTGCATGATGCTTATTAATTTTAATTCATAAAGTTCATAAGCTTCTCTCTCAAGGGACTCCTGGACAACACCCAGGGAGTGTGGCACCACCAGGAATCTGAGAGAGGGTGAGGAAGAATCAGAGGGAGATAGGGGTAGGGAGAAGGGACAAAGAGGAATTGCAAGGAGGAAAGGGGGAGGTGGTCCAGGTGTTTGGAGGGGGAACCATGGGCCAGGGAGGCCCTCCTGTACCAGCGGGGCCTTGCTCAAGTTCCAAAACCAGGCCTCAGGTCCTGCAGCCTGGGACTGGCACAGATGCATTGCTGATCTCGACCCAGAGTACTCGAGAATAAGGTCCGTATTCTCCCTCTGGGGCTAGCAATGTGCAGCAGGATGGGGGGTTGCTATCCTCATGTCCACTGTGGATCCTGATGCAGGATGGTAGGTGGACGGTTTCAAACCCCTAGCATTCGGGGCGCCTAGGTGGCTCAGTCTTTAAATGTCTGCCTTTGGCTCAGGTGATCATGCCCCGCATCGGGCTCCCTGCTCAGCGGGAAGACTGCTTCTCCCTCTCCCTCTCCCCCTACTTGTGTTCCCTCTCTTGCTGTCTCTCTGTGTCAAATAAATAAAATCTTTACAAAGAATAAAATAAAATGAATTAAAAAAACCCAAGCATTCTCTTACATCCAAGCAGAAACATCATACTTCACCAAGCTTCTTCTAGTTGTAACCAGATGGCAATTAGTATTTGAAGGTGAAATTGGTTCCTTACCAGACTGATGGAAATGATTTCATCCATCTGCCATGTCTAAAGCATTTTTCATTGAAAATATTATCTAAGGAGCCATGCAGCAATTCATAACGCATGTGTAGCTCCCTCTAGGTTTGCATTTTGACCCTGTCACCTATGTGTCCCCAAACACTTGAATGGCAAAGTCGAAAATACGCTGTCACGATCAAGATCATGGTGCTAGTTGATGCCTTGTATAAATGGAATTTCATATATCCTGACCTGACCAGAAATTATTCTTTTCTTGAGAGGAAGAATGAAAGAAAAATTAAAATAGTGTAATGGGTGTCAATGTTTTCCGTACTACAAATATTTTGGTGGGTAAACACAGTTATCTGTTACTTCACATTAAGTTTGCAATCTGTATTTCTAAGGGGAGTGGTGCAAGCACTACCAATTACCTAATGACATTGACAAAATCGTTTTCATTCTTCAGTGACACAGAAAGGAGAAGGGAAAGATTTCTTTGTGTCTGAGGCACTGTCAAAGACCTGTCCCAGTCTAGAGAACAGGCTCGGCCGGACCCGAGTCCCCTCAGCGCCTGCACCTGAGCAGCCCTGGCTTTGAGAATTGTAGGGATTCCCAGGGCAGCCGGCAGAGGGCGCGCGCGCACCACAAACCGGGAGGGGTGTTTTCCCTGCGTGCGTAGCGACTGCGGGCTGTTAAAAGGACACCAAGGCGTTATCTGACCCAGGGTGCCTCAGGGCAGGAGAGGTTTCTGCCGTCCCCTGAGGACCCAGCGCCCCTCCGAGAGCCAGGGCCGCGTTTCCAGTAAGTTCGGCAGCTGCCCTGGGGAGACCGTGGGGGCTTGGCAGCAACTTGGTGCCTCCTGAGGAGCGACGAAGAAGCTGCGTTGTTGCCTGAGTGCTGAGGAGGGGGCTCTGGGTGGCTCCCCCAGGATGCGCTGGTAGGTGAGCAGCACAGTGGCTTGCATTTTGGGGGCTGTTCCCCTGGTTCGGTCCTTATTTTCCCTGAGGGTATTTGAACAAGAGGTATTTTACTCAGGGATCCGTGGACTGAGGGGTCCCGCGACGCCACGTCAGAGATGCTGTGGTTGGTTTGTTACAGAGGCAGACTTGTTTCTGAGGAGAAATCGTGTCCCGAATTCAGAGGAAGGGGAGCCGCATTCATTTGGGACAGGAATACATGCACTGCTGACTCTCAGGATCTTCTAGAAGAATGAGCTATGATCCCACTTTCTGATTTCTGCGGGAACCAGAGCCCCAGGTAAAAACAAAGTGCCGTCCACTTTGTAACCTTAAAGGTAGAAGCTCTCAGGGAATTATCAGCAAATGTTGGGTTTGTTGAGAAGGAAGGAGAATTGAATGCAGGTCAAAGAAGTTCTGACTAAACTTCGGCACATTGGGGAACATCAGAGAGGCTCACTGTTTTCAGGAGAAAAGGGGGCAATTTGGAAGGCTCCTAAAAACCAAATGTCCATTGGCGGCATCTGGTAGTTCAAAGTGTTGTAGCTTCTCATGGATGAGTCCTGTTGGAGGAGGTAGAGAGGGGATATAGAGATGAGAATAGAGTTCAGCTAGCTGGAATAGTGGAGTATCCATGTGCGAGGTCAAGTCCATGCCTTCCTGTTGGGTCCCCACTTTATTTGGAGTGGTAGTGTGTGAGAGCTCCCCCTGCCCAAACCACCTGCCTGTGTTTTGTGACATTTCCTGTTATGAGTTTTCAAATTTACCCCTTCTGATCAAGATTTGCCTTGATGAGCAAAATAAGTCAGCCAGAGAGAGATAAATACTATATGATTTTACTCATCTGTGGAATTTATAAAACCAAATGAGCAAAGAGAAGAAAAAGAGGCAAACCAAGAAACACTCTTAACTATAGAGAACAGGCTGTTGGTTATCAGAGGGGAGGTGTTTGGGGGGATGGGTTCAGTAGGTGATAGGGATTAAGTCATGCACTTGTGCTGAGCACCAGGTGTTGCCTGGAAGTGTTGAATCGCTAGATTGTACACCTGAAATGAATATAATAGTGTATGTGGACTAATTGTAATGTAAATAAAAACTTTAAAAAAGTTTCCTTGGAAGAATTTCTTTTCTTTTTAGGATTTTATTTATTTGTATGTATGTATGAGAGAGAGAGACAGAGAAGCAGAGGGAGAAACAGGGCCCGCTGAGCAAGGAGCCCAATGTGGGACTCAATCCCAGGACCCTGGGACCATGACCTGAGCCACCCAGGCGTCCATGGAAGAATTTTTGATCAACAGTCAAGTTCTTTGTATTTAGTGGTTTTGTGTTTCAGTGCCAGTGAGGCCTTTTCTGGTTGGCATGTCTCATGTTGGAGGAAATATACGTCACAGTTGTAAACTACTCAAGTGACACTCGAGGAACAGGGAGGATTAGAAGGGAGAAACTCTCATGAACTTCCCATGTGAAGTCTGTATCTGCTCAAGATTGAGACCAGTGAGCCAGCATCACCTCACTGGAACAGTGTTTCTACAGAGGATTGAGAGACAGCAAATACAGAATCGAAAACAGGATGAGAATTCCAAACCGTATGTTGGTTCTAAACCAGGACACTAGGTCTGAAAGGAGCCAGCTGAAAATATTATTTGCACTTGTTTGGACTGAAAGCAAACCCGGAGTCCTGTATGCCTCCTGGAAGTGTCTTCCTCAAGTGGCTATGAGCAAAATAGTGAAATACTGAAAGAAATCACCAAGCACATTTGGGAACATAGAGTACACTGAAGAACATGAAGCAATAGTTAGAGAACTTGTTGCAAGAACAGGAATACTAATGGGACATTTCAAAACAGTATTGTTATTTCAAAAGATTTGTTTCGAACTACATGAGCTATCAAAAATGGTCTATTATGTTGTAAATTCAGAAACAATGCTTTTGGATTAGAATCAGGATTCAGTTTTGGTAAAAGAAATATTTTTTTTTAAATATTTTATTGTGTTAGTCACCATACAATACATCATTAGTTTTTGATGTAATCATCCACGATACATTGTTTTCATATAATACCCAGTTCTCCATGGAGTATTTGCCTTCATACCCATCACTGGGCTAAACCATCCCCCCACCACCCTCCCCTCTAAAACCCTCAGTTTGTTTCTCAGGGTGCAAAGTCTCTCATGGTTTATCTCTCCCTCCGATTACCCCCTTCATTTTTCCCTTTCTTCTCCTAATGTCCTCCATGCTATTCCTTCTGTTCCACAAATAAGTGAAACCGTATGATAATTGACTTTCTCTGCTTGACTTATTTCACTTAGCATCATCTCCTCCAGTCCCATCCATGTTGATGGAAAAGTTGGGTCTTCGTCCTTTCTGATGGGTGAGTAATATTCCCTTGCATATATGGACCACATCTTCTTTATCCATTCATCTGTTGAAGCGCATCTCGGCTCTTTCCACAGTTTGGCTATTGTGGACATGGTTGTTATGAACATTGGGGTGGATATGGACCTTCTTTTCACTACATCTGTGTCTTTGGGGTAAATACCCAGTAGTACAATTGCTGGGTCATAGGGTAGCTCTATTAATTTTCTGAAGACGTAAAAAGATGGAAAAATATTCCATGCTCATGGATCAGAAGAATAAACATTGTTAAAATGTCTATGTTACCGAGAGCAGTTTATACTTTCAATGCCATCCCAATCAAAATTCCCTATGACATTTTTCAAAGTGCTCGAACAAACAATCCTAAAATTTGTATGGAATCAGAGAAGACTCTGAATCACCAAGGAAATGTTGAAAAAGAAAAACAAAGCTGGGTGCATCACGTTGCCCGATTTCAAGGTATATTACAAAGCAGTGATCACCAAGACAGCATGGTACTGGCACAAAAACAGACATATAGACCCATGGAACAGAATAGAGAGCCCAGATGTGGACCCCCTCAACTCTATGGTCAAATAATCCTGGACAAAGCAGGAAAAACTATGCAATGGAAAAAAGTCTCTTCAATAAATGGTGCTGGGAAAATTGGACAGCCACATGCAGAAGAAAGAAACTTGAACATTCTCTAACACCATACACAAAGATAAACTCAAAATGGATGGAAGTCCTCAATGTGAAACAGGAATCCATCAAAATCCTAGAGGAGAACATAGGCAGTAACCTCTTTGACGTTGGCCACAGCAACTTATTTGAAGATATATCTACAAAGGCTAGTGAAACAGAAGCAAAAATGAACTTTTGGGACTTCATCAAGATAAAAAGCTTCTGCACAGCAAAGGAAATGGCTTTTTTTTTTCTTTTAAAGATTTTACTTATTTATTTGACAGAGAGACACACAGCGAGAGAGGGAACACAAGCAGGGGGAGTGAGAGAGGGAGAAGCAGGCTTCCTGCGGAGAAGGGAGCCGGATGCGGGGTTGGATCCCAGGACCCTGGGACCATGACCTGAGCTGAAGGCAGATGTTTAACGACTGAGCCACCCCGGAACCCCAAAAAAGACTTGAATTCTGAATCTTCTAAACCTTTAGAAATGCTCACAAGATCAAAATGAGGCTATTTCTGGTAAGGTCATAATCCAAAGAAGTTTCCTCCTTTTGCAAGAGATTAGGATATGCAGAAAATGGCACATTCTGTGCAAAAAAAAGGAGAATAGCAACAGTGAGAAAAGGAATGCAGGCCTGATCCGGACATCTGGGGAAAGCTGTCTCACCAGATGTTTTTTATGTCAATTTGGGAAGTGTTTACCTTCCTGTCACCAGATGGTGTACAGGTCCAGTCAGGGTTCGGTGCCTTGTTAAATGTGTCCTGTGGACTCGAGAGTCCATTCCCTGGGATTTGGCAGCACAAGGTTTGGTTAGCAGTATATGATAAGGGCCTCTCAAGGGAGGCTGAAGAGAATCTCTGTGGAGGTGTCTTTTCCAATAGAGAGAATCTCCAGGTTGGAAGGTGTGATGGTCAAGGTAAGTGTCCCCTGGGAGTGGACTGTGAAAAGATGGCTCTGCTACAACATGGTTAGTTTTAATAGAAGAAACTAGATCTTTGCATTATTGAAATTATCCCCTTTTCCCACCTGTGGGTCAAAAGGGGCAGTGGTCGAATGCATGGATGTCCAGTGATTGTCTCCAAGGGTGAGAGTCTGAGTTCTAAAGGGGGTGGACTTGAGATTTAGAAGGCGTAACAGCGAGGGGGCAGAGCAAGACGGTGAGGAGTAGGAGACCTGGATTTCGTCTGGTCTCAGGAGTTCAGCTGGATAGGGATCAAACCATTCTGAACACCTACGAACTCAACAGGATATTGAAGAAAAGAAGAGCCACAACACTCTGAACAGAAAAACAACCACTTTCTGGAAGGTAGGACGTGCGGAGAAGTGAATCCGAGGCGATATTCAGGAGGATAGCTGGCGGGGGAGGGGGCCTCTTTCGGCCGCTTCTGGCAAGTGATAGAGCCGCGGAGCACAAAATTGGAACTTTTAGAAGTCGGCTCCGCTGAGGGACGTCACTCCAGTGGCTAAGCTGGGGGTGGAACCCTCGCGGGGCAGTGTGGTCTCAGGACCCTCGGGGTCACAGGAAAACTGGGGGTGCCTGAGTGTGGCAGAGCTCCCAGGGATCAGAGCAGGGAAGCTGGCTGCAGAGACAGAGCTGAGGCGTGGGCTCTCAGCTCGGGGTTGCCATAAACCATGATCCGTGGCACAGTCGGGCCACTGCTCCTCCAGCAGGGACCCAACAAGTGGCAGATCCAGGGAGACTCCTCTTTCTCACCCAAGAGGAGTGACGTGGGAGCACACCGCAGGGATCTGCTGGGTTTGGAGACTCCACACCGGGTCGGGTGCCAGAGATAGAAACGCTGGGTCACAGGCCAGGTGAGCACGGAGTGCGGCCGGAGACCGGGGAGACGGGAGTGACTGAGTGCTTTTCTCTGGGGGCGCACTGAGGAGCGGGGCCCCGAATTCTTGGCTCCTCCGGGGTGGAGATTGGGAGGCCGCGATTTTCACTCTCGTCCTCCAAAGCTGTACGGAAAGCTTGCAGGCAACAAAAGCTCCCGAGAGTAAACCCGAGCAGATTACTTAGCCTGAACCAGGCAAGGGTGGGGCAATTCCACCTCTGGCAAAGACGTTTGGGAACCACGGCAACAGGCCCCTCCACCAGAAGATCAGAACGAACAGCCAGCCAAGACCAAGTTTACCTATCAATGAGAACGGCAGAACTCCAGTGCTATGCGAATACTGTACATAGAATCCATGGCTTTTTTCACCATGATTCTTATTTAGTTTTTCAGAGTTAATTCTTTCTGAATTTTTCTTTTTCCCTTTTTCAACCAACATCTTATCAATCCCTTTTTTAAAAAACATTTTTATTTTTCATTTTTAGAGTCATATTGTATCCCTTCATAGAAGTTACCCTTAATTTTGGCACATATATGTAAGTTGTTTCCTTTTAAAATTTTGAGTTTCTTCTAAGAGATCAAAATATACCCTAAATCTCTAGTGTATGGCTTTGTTCTAGTCTCCTGCCTGATCACATTCTCTCCACTTTTTTTTCTTTTTTCTTTTTTTTAAATCCTATTCTTTTTTCAAACAAATTCTTATCAATTCCTTTTATAAATTTTTTATAATTTTCAACTTTACACTCATATTCCATCCCTTCATTGTATCAACCCTTATTTTTGCAGAAATATGTTTTTCTTTCTTTAAAATTTTGGGAGGCACTTTCTTATAACAGACCAAAATACACCCAAAATCTAGTGTGTGGCCCTGATCTATTCACCAGCCTGATCATATTTGATCATATTCTGTTTTTTGTTTTGTTTTGTTCTGTTCTGTTCTGTTTTGTTTTTTTCTTTTTCTTTTTTCTTTCCTTCCATTTCTTTTCCCGGGTTTCAGGTCTTTTCTGATTTGTTGAGAGTGTATTTTCTGGGGACGTTGTTACCCTGTTAGCATTTTGTTCTCTCATTCATCTATTTTCCTCTGGACAAAATGACAAGATGGAAAAAAAATCACCTCAACAAAAAGATCAGGAGGTAGTGCTGACTGACAGGGACATACTCAATACGGACATTAGTACGATATCGCACCTAGAATTCAGAATGATGATTTTAAAAATACTAGCTGGGCTTGAAAAAAGCATGGAAGTTATTAGAGAAACCCTTTCTGGAGAAATAAAAGAACTAAAATCTAACCAAGGTGAAATCAAAAGGGCTATGAATGAGGTGCAATCAAAAATGGGGGCTCTAACTGCTAGGATAAATGAGGCAGAAGAGAGAATCAGTGATATAGAAGACCAAATGATGGAAAATAAAGAAGCTGAGAAAAAGAGACACAAAGAAATACTGGATCACGAGGGAAGAATCCGAGAGATAAGCAATAAAATAAGACAGAACGACATTAGAATAATTGGGATCCCAGAAGAAGAAGAAAGAGAGAGAGGAGCAGAAGGTATATTGGAGCAAAGTATAGCAGAGAACTTCCCTAATTTGGGGAAGGAAACAGGCATCAAAACCTAGGAGGCACAGAGAAACCCTCTCAAAATCCATAAAAATAGGTCAACACCCCGACATCTAATAGTAAAACTTAGGAGTCCCAGAGACAAAGAGAAAATCCTGAAAGCAGCTCTGGAGAAGAGATATGTAACCTAGAATGGTAGAAAAATTTCATTGGCAACAGACCTATCCACAGAGACCTGCAGGGCAGAAAGGACTGGCATGATAACTTCAGAGCACTAAACGAGAAAAATATGCAGCCAAGAATACATATCCAGCTAGGCTGTCATTGAAAATAGGAGAGATAAAAAGCTTCCAGGACAAACAAAAACTAAAGGAATTTGCAAACACAATACCAGGCCTACAAGAAATATTGAAAAGGATCCTCTAAGCAAAGAGAGAGGCTAAAAGCAACATAGACCAGAAAGGAACACAGACAATATACAGTCACAGTCACCTTGCAAGCAATACAGTGGCACTAAATTCCTATCTTTCAATAGTTACCCTGAATGTCAATGGGCTAAATGCCCCAATCAAAAGACAGAGGATATCAGATTGGATTAAAAAACAAGACCCATTGATATGTTGTCTGCAAGAGACTCATTTCAGACCCAAAGACACCCCCATATAGAAAGTGAGGGGGTGGAAAACCATTGACCGTGCTAATGGACACCAAAAGAAAGCTCGGGTGGCAATCCTTATATCAGACAAATTAGATTTTAAACCAAAGACTGTAATAAGAGTTGAGGAAGGGCCCTATATCCTACCTAAAGGGTCTATCTAACAAGAAGATCTAACAATTGTGAATATCTATGACCCTAACATGGGAGCAGCTAATTATATAAGGCAATTGATAAGAGAAGCAAAGAAACACATTGACAACAATACAATAATAGTGGGGGATTTTAACACCCCCCTAACTGAAATGGACAGATCATCTAAGCAAAAGATCAACAAGGAATTAAAGACTTTAAATGACATACTGGACCAAATGGACTTTACAGACATATTCAGAACATTCCATCCCAAAGCAACGGAATACACATTCTTCTCTAGTGCCCATGGAACATTCCCCAGAATAGATCCCATCCTAGGTCACAAATCAGGTCTCAACCAGTACGAAAAGATTGGGATCCTTCCCTGCATATTTTCAGACCACAGTGCTTTGAAACTAGAACTCAATCACAAGAGGAACGTCGGAAAGAACTCAAATACATGGAGGCTAAAGAGCATGCTACTAAGGAATGAATGGGTCAACCAGGAAACTATAGAAGAATTAAACAAATTCATAGAAACCAATGAAAATGAAAACACAACTGTTCAAAATCTTTGGGATGCAGCCAAGGCAGTCCTTAGGGAAAAGAAGCCTTTCTCAAGAAACAAGACATGTCTCAAATACACATCCTAACCCTATACCTAAAGGAGCTAGATAAAAAAGAGCAAATAAAGCCTGAACCCAGCAGGAAAGAGAAATAATAAAGATCAGAGCAGAAATCAAAGAAATAGAAACCAAAAGAACAGTAGAATAGATCAACGAAACTAGGAGATGGTTCTTTGAAAGAATTAACAAGATTGATAAACCCCTGGCCAGACTTACCAAAACGAAAAGAGAAATGACCCAAATCGACGAAATCATAAATGAAAGAGGAGACATCACAAGCAACACCAAAGAAATACAAACAATTATAAGAACATATTATGAGCAACTCTATGCCAGCAAATTAGATAACCTGGAATAAATAGATGCATTCCTAGAGATGTATCACCTACCAAAACTGAACCAGGAAGAAATAGAAAGCCTGAACAGACCTATAACCGCTAAGGCAATTGAAGCAGTCATCAAAAATCTCCCACCAAACAAGAGACCTATAACCACTAAGGAAATTGATGCATTCATCAAAAATCTCCCAACAAACAAAAGCCCAGGGCCAGATGGCTTCCCAGGGGATATCTACCAAACGTTTAAAGAAGAATTAATACCTATCCTTATGAAACTGTTCCAAAAAATCGAAATGGAAGGAAAACTTCCAAACTCATTGTATGAGGCCACCATTACCTTGATCCCAGAACCAGACAAAGACCCCATCAAAAAGGAGAATTACAGACCAATAGCCTTGATGAACATGGATGCAAAAATTCTCACCAAAATACTAGCCAATGGGATCCAACAGTACATTAAAAGGATTATTCACCACGACCAAGTGGGATTTATTCCTGGGTTAGATGGGTGGTTCAACATCCACAAATCCATCAACGTGATACACTACACTAATAAAAGACGAGAAACATATGATCGTCTCAGTAGATAGAGAAAGAGCATTTGACAAAGTAGAGCATCCTTTCTGCTTAAAACTCTCTACAGTTTAGGGATAGAGGGAACATACAACAAGATCATAAAAGCCATAAACAAAAAGCCCAGAGCAAATATCATTTTCAGGGGGGAAAAATCTAATAGCCTTTCCCCTAAGGTCAGGAACATGACAGGAGAAATTGAGGAATCCATCCTATATACAATTGCACCAAAACCCATAAGATACCTAGGAATAAAGTTAACCAAAGAGGTGAAGGATCTGTACTATAAAAACTACAGAACATTTATGAAAGAAATTGAGGAAGAAATGGACATGGATAAACATTCCATGCTCATGGATTGGAAGAACAAACATTGTTAAAATGTCTATGCTACCCAAAGCAATCTACATATTCAATGCAATCCGTATCAAAATACCATCAACAGTTTTCACAGAGCTAGAACAAATAATCCCAAAATTTGTATAGAACCACAAAAGACCATGAATGGCCAGAGGAATGTTGAAAACGAAAACCAAAGCTAGTGGCTTCCTAATTCCAGAGTTCAAACTAAATTACAAAGCTGTAATCACCAAGACAGTATGGTACTGGCACAAAAACAGACACACAGACCAATGGAACAGAATAGAGAACCCAGAAATGGACCCTCAAGCCTATGGTCAACAAATTTTTGACAAAGATGGAAAGAATATCCAATGGGAAAAGGAGTCTCTTTATCAAATGGTGTTTGGAAAATTGGACAGCTACATGTAGGAAAATGAAACTGCACCACTTTCTTACACCGTACACAAAAATAAACTGAAAATGGACGAAATATCTAAATGCGAGACAGGGATCCCTCACAATCCTAGAAAGGACACAGGCAATAACCTCCTTGACCTCAGTCACAACAACTTCTTGCTAGACACGTCTCCAAAGGAAAGGGAAACCATGGCAAAAATGAACTATTGGGACTTCAAAAAGATAAAAAGCACAGATCCGTGAAGGAAACAGTCAACAAAACCAAAAGACAACTGTGAGAATGGGAAAAGATATTTGTAAATGTCTTATCAGATGAAGGACTAGTATCCAAGATCTATAAAAACTTAACACACTCAACACCCAAAAGGCAAATAATCCACTCAAGAAATGGGCAGAAGACATGAACAGACACTTCTCCAAAGAAGACATACAAATGGCCCATAGACAGATGAAAAAATCCTCCATATCCCTTGGCATCAGGGAAATACAAATCAAAACCACAATGAGATACTACCTCACACCCGTCCGAATGGGTAAAATTTACAAGTCAGGAAAGGACAGATGTTGGCGAGGATGCAGAGAAAGGGGAACCCTCTTACACTGTTGGTGGGAATGCAGGCTGGTGCAGCCACTCTGGAAAACAGTATGGAGTTTCCTCAAAAAGTTGAAAATAGAGCTCCCCTGTGACCCAGCAATGGCACTACTGGGTATTTACCCGAAGAATACAAACATAGTGATCCAAAGGGGCACCTACACCCAAATGTTTATAGCAGCAATGTCCACAATACCCAAACTATAGAAAGAGTCCAGATGTCCATCGACAGATGAATGGATAAAGAAGATGTGGTGTGTGTGTGTGTGTGTGTGTGTGTGTGTGTGTGTGTGTATAAAATGGAATATTAGACATCAAAAATGAAATCTTACCATTTGCAATGACATGAATGGAATTTGAGGGCATTATCCTAAGTGAAATAAGTCAATCAGAGAAAGACAATTATCCTATGATTTCATTTATATGTGGAATTTAAGAAACAAAACAGGGGATTATAGTGGAAGGGAGAGAAAAGGAAAATAAGACAAATCAGAGATGAAGACAAACCATAAGAGACTCTTAAATGTAGGAAACAAGCTGAGGGTTGCTGGAGAGGCAGTGGATGACATGATGGAGTAACTGCATGACGGACATTAAGGAGGGCATGTGATGTAATGAGCACTGGGTGTTATATGCAACTAATGAATCACTGAGCTCTACTTCTGAAACTAATAATACATCATATGTTAATATATTGAACTTAATAAAATAAAGCTGTAAAAGAAGGTTGGCTGTTCAGATTTAACATGATGTGGCTTGGGAGGCTTTTTGTTCTTTGGGTGAGGTGAGTGCAGCATATTCGCTTGCTGTTTACCACAGTAGAGAAGGGGGCATCTAGGAACTGAAACTCCTACTGAACAGTAAGCGGGCATTTCACTTAGGACCACTACATGAAGTTTGCTATTTCAAGGACTAAGAAGTATCGTTTATTTTCACAACTAGGTAATTATCACATAATTCAGCACTACCTTCCTAGATCTGTAGAATATCCACAAGATACTTGAGGGATGAAGGGTAATACTAGCCCAATTGTACAGCCCCTTCCTCTCTTAATGCCAAACAGAGCATTTTCAATGTGAATAGGGATGGATATATATGTGTGTGTGCGGGGGTGCACTCACATTGTTCTGTGATCATGAGTTCTTGAATGTCTTTTCTCATATCTGTCTTAAAGGTCCAAGATGCATTCGAGGATTGAGAGCAGAGAGCCTTGAGGTACAAAAAATGTGTACTGGAAGGTATGTTAATTTGGGGGAAGAAATCCCCATACGGTGGCAATGAGTTTGCATTGGGAAGGGAAATGATGCCTTTCTGCCTTGAAGGTCTTGCCCTTCTCCTTTCCCCATCAAAACCAAGTGCACACACAAACAAAAGAAAATGCATCCTTTACAGAATGTAAAAAGTTCCTGGAAGAAAAGTGCAGTGCATTCAGTTCCGGGGCGGGGGCGGGGGGGAGCACTTAAGGATGCAGAATTGAAACAGCAGATGAAGAAAGTGGATATCGTGGTTGATTTCTCTGAACTAAGAAAATTGGCTGCAGAAGAGTAAGTGATTCCTGCATTAATTGTCACAAATACTGTTGTATGAATTTTTGTGGCGGCCAGTGTAGATAATTGTATTTCTTTTAAAATTGGATCTAGAGTATTTGTGCCAAATGCATTCTGGAGAATTGTGCCTGCCCTTCCTACCTTGACTTGTGTCACCTGCATTTTCCTTTCTGTTCTAACTGCTTGTCACACGTTGTTGTGTGATTCATTGGGGTAGAAAAGGAAAGGTAGCGGCGTTGACCACTTTGATAACTGGATCCCCTCTGGGTCTGTCTACGTTGTCTTTTCTGTTTCAGCCTCATCACATGTTCTTATTAGCCCTGAATTCGGTCAGGTTGTTCAGTATGACACTTGGGTGAAGAATATGTAGAGCAAAATGGAATTCTCTTGCTGCAGAAACAATGAGAGTTTCTTTGTGGAAAGTGGGTTGGGGCTCCAGCAATACTGGAACCATTCATCCAGTGTACAAATGAAATCACTCAGTGCAGTGCAGTCCCTAAGAACGCTGGAGGATTTCCTGTGCACCTGATTTTTTTAGGAGTAACACTCCTGGGTCCCAACCAAAGCGTGCAGTTTCACTAGGGCTCACCTTTGGTGGCAGATCCTGAACTTCACTTGTTTCCTTCAAAGCCCATGCTCATAAAGTTGTTCAGTTTTTTTGCAGTTCACTTGCCTGTTCCAGAATGTATTGATGTGTCCTGGGGAGATTGGCTCCCACTGCCAGGCTGCCTTTCTCCTAGGCTTCCTCCTTCTCCATCTGGTTCTTGTGTTTCTTCATGTGCTCTTTAGAAATTGGGTGCATTCACTCACGAGGTTGCTCTTTTGTCCAGTATCTCCTTTATTTTCTCAGGAGGAGATCAGGACCTTAGAGTCCCTCATTCACGTGGAAAAGCAAAGCTGTTCCCTGTCTTCCCTGGAGGCTCAGCTTTGTGTTATTCCATCCCACACCCGGGGTGGGGGCTGCTCTGTGTCATTGGCATCTTGGTTCTGTTCATTGGTAAGTTCTTTTGGGGGTGGGTACAGTGTCCTGACCACCTTTCTGTCTTCTACACCTTATACCTGAGCCACTCCATTACAGCCGCTTCAGAAAGCATTTGCTGAAGAATTGCCTGAGAGACCAGAAGCAAATGCATGTGTCTTTCTTTGTCTAGAGCTTTTGACTCAGTTTCTAAGAATCTTTTTGCATGTGATCTTGAGTAAATCAGGTGTCCTGTTGAAACTCTTTAAATCAACAGCATGAAGAAAAGAGTCTGAGGGCAACATAGCAAACCAGCCTTTCTAAGCATCCCCCTTTACTGCCTTCACTATCAGTGAACTCAGTCTTGTTAAAGACAGTTGACTCCATGCAGCTGATAATTTTCCATCTGAAATCTGTTGCATGGAGATAACACCCTGACTATGTGACAGTTGACGGCATTTTACACTTCAGGACATATTCCAGGCACTAAGATTGGCCTCTTCAAAGGAGGAGGCAGGGGTTGTAGTTGTAGACCGAGAGATGTCTGGGAGTGAGTTGCCATGCTGATGAAGCCATATTCTGGAAGGCTTCCTTTCAGTTTGTGTCAGGCACAGACTTGGTCTGGAGATCAGGGCTCCCCATGGAGGTGTGAGACTAAGGATGTTCCCCTCCTTCCTCCTAATGGGTATAGTTGGTCAGGCATGGGTTTTCGCTTTGAACTGAGAGGAGCCTTCACAGTTTCAGACAAAAGACCAACTCTGAGATGGCACGAAGTGCAATATTATTTGGGGGCTTGATGATGAATGAATTGAAGTAGAGAAGTATAAAGACAACTCTGATTGCCAGAGACTTGGCAGCATCCAGAGTTTGATTTTTCTTTAATCCTAAATGGGGCCTTCAGTTCATTTCCCTCATTATGTTGTCAGTGTGTGCATTTATGGGGGTCCTTCGAATCTAGGCCATCAACTGTGTTGGGAAGAAAAACGGCAGAATTTTGGGACCCTGGCTACTGGGATATGTATATACCTTTCCCATCTTAGGAAGCTGGAAACGTACACTATTTACTGGAGGCAAAGAAGAATCAGCTGTCAGCTACAGAGGAAAATTTGAATGTAAGCACAGTAGAAATAGACAAGCGTAAGTGAGTTCAGACACTAAATACTAGGGGCCCCTGAAATCCCTGTTCACTTTGTATTTTTAATGTCTGTACATGGTTTAGACTCAATAAGTAATATAAACAAAAATTCAGAGGCATTTCCAGAGAGAATTAACAGACAGAAAAAGATACGTTTTAGAAAGATCAGAACAATTATGTTACTAAACATGTCCTAATCCCCAGCACTGGCCTGACTCTGTGGAAAGTTGCTCCACGCCATCATCCCTGGGCATGGTGTCAGTTGTCCTAATCTTGAGGAAAGCAGTTTGTCATAGGATGAATCCGACCCATAAACCCGGTAGTGCCGTTTGATGGTGATGGTCTTTGCAACTCTTGGAACCATGCTAGAGGGAGAGGGAGAAGCAGGATCCCCGCTGAGCAAGGAGCCCGATGTGGGGCTTGATCCCAGGACGCTGGGATCATGATCAGAGCCGAAGGCAGCTGCTTAACTGACTGAGCCACCCAGGCGCCCCTATTTTTAATTTTTTGAGGCACCTCCACACTGTTATCCAGAGTAGCTCACCAACTTGCATTCCCACCATCAATGTAAGAGGGTTCCCCTTTCTCCACAACCTCTCCAACATTCGTTGTTTCTTGCCTTTTCAATGTTTGCCATTCCAACTGGTGTAAGGTGGTATCTCAGTGGGGTTTTGATTTGAATTTCCCTGATGGCTAATGATGATGAACATATTTTCATGTGCCTGTTAGCCATTTATGTCTTCTTTGGAGAAGTGTCTGTTCACATCTTCTGCCCTTTTTTGACATGATTTTTTGTTTTTTGGGTGTTGAGTTTGAGAAGTTCTTTATAGTTCTTGGATATCAGCTCTTTATCTGTAGTGCCATTTGCAAATATCTTCTCTCATTCTATGGATTGCCTTTTTGTTTTGTTGACTGTTTCCTTTGCTGTGCAGAAGCTTTTTATCTTGATGAAGTCCCAAAAGTTCATTTTTGCTTTGTTTCACTAGTCTTTGGAGATGTATCTTGAAAGAAATTGCTGTGACCAGTGCCAGAGAGGTTACTGCCTATGTTCTCCTCTAGGATTTTGATGGATTCCTGTCTCACATTGACGTCATTCATCCATTTTGAGTTTATCTTTGTGTATGGTATTAGAGAATGGTTGAATTTCATTCTTCTGTCCAATTTTCCCAGCACAATTTATTGAAGAGATGGTCTTTTTTCCATTGCATATTTTTTCCTGCTCTGTTGAAGATTATTTGACCATAGAGTTGAGGGTCGATATCTGGGCTCTCTGTTCTGTTCCATTGGTCTATATGTCTGTTTTTATGCCAGTACCATGCTGTCTTGGTGATCACTACTTTGTATTATAACTTAAATCGGGCAATGCGATGTCCCCAGCTTTGTTTTTCTTTCTCAACATTTCCGTGCTGATTCAGGGTCTTTTCTGGTTCCATACAAATTTTAGGATTGTTTGTTCGAGCACTTTGAAAAATGTCACTGGAATTTTGATCAGGATGGCATTGAAGGTATAGATTGCTCTGGGGAGCCTAGACATTTTAAGAATGTTTATTCTTCCGATCCATGAGCATGGGGTGTTTTTCCATCTTTTTGTGTCTTCTTCAATTTCGTTCATGAGTGTTCTGTAGTTCCTAGAGTATAGATCCTTTATCTCTTTGGTTAGCTTTCTTCCGAGGTATCTTATGGTTTTCAGGGCTATTTTAAATGGAATCGTTTCTCTGTTTTCTCTTTCTACAGTTGCATTGTTAGTGTGTAAGAAAGCAACTGATTTCCGTGCATTGATTTTGTATCCTGCCACATTACTGAATTGCTGTATGGGCTCTAGTAATTTGGAGGTGGAGTCTTTTGGCTTTTCCACATAAAGTGTCGTGTCATCTGTGAAGCGAGAGAGTTTGACTTCTTCTTTGCCAAGTTGAATATCTTTTATTTCTTTTTGTTGTCTGATTGCTGTTGCTAGGACTTCTAGTACTATGTTGAACAATAGTGGTGAGAGTGGACATTCTTGGTGTGTTCCCTATCTTAAGGGAAAGGCTCTGAACTTTTGCCCATTGAGGGTGATATTCATTGTGGGTTTTTCACAGATGGATTTTATGAACTTGAAGAATGTTCCCTCTATCCCTATGCTCTGAAGAGTTTTAATCAGGAAAGGATGGTGTGTTTTGTCAGATGCTTTTTCTTCATCAGTTGAGAGGACTATTTGGTTCTTCTCTCTCCTCTTATTAATGTGTTCTATCACATTGATCGATTTATGAACGTTGAAGCACCCTCGCATTCCAGGGACAAATCCCATTTGGTCGTGGTGGATGATCCTTTTAATGTATTGTTTGATTGTATTAGCTAGGATTTTGTTGAGAATTTTGGAATCCATATTCATCAGGGATATTGGTTTGAAATTCTCCTTTTTGATGGTGTCTTTGTCTGGTTTGGGGATCAAGGTAATTGTGGCCTCATAAAATGAGTCTGGAAGCTTTCCTTCTGTTTGTATTTTTTGAAACAGCTTCAGAAAAGTAAGTATTCTTTCTTCGTTGAATGGTTTGTAGAATTTCCCAGGGAATCCATCGGGCCCTGGACTCTTGTTTTTTGGGAGGTTTTTGATCACTGCTTCAATCTCGTTACTGATTATTGGCCTATTCAAGTTGTCAAATCCTGTTTCAGTCTTGGCAGTTTATAGGTTTCCAGGAAGGCATCCATTTCATCCAGATTGCTCAGTTTATTGACATATAGTTGTTGATAATAATTTCTAATAATTGTTTCTATTTCTTTGGTATTAGTCGTGATCTCTCCCCTTCCATTCATAATTGTATTAATTTGGGTCCTTTCTCTTTTCTTTTGGATAAGTCTGGCCAGGGGTTTATCGATCTTATTAATTCTTTCCAAGAACCAGCTTTTAGTTTTGTTGATCTGATCTACTGTGTGTCTGGATTCTAATTCATTGATCTCTGGTCTAATATTAATTATTTCTCTTCTAATGCTTGGCTTAGGCATCATTTGGTGCTTTTTCTCTCATTCTTTAAGGTGTAGATTTAGTTGATGAATTTGGGATTTTTCTGTTTTTTTTTTTTTTTTTTTTTTTTTTTGAGTGAGGCTTGGATGGCTGTGCATTTCCCCCTTAGGACCGCCTTTGCAGTATCCTATAGGTTTTGGACTGATGTGTTTTTTTTCTCATTGGTTTTCGTGAATTGTTTAAGTTCTTTGATTTCCCGGTTGACCCGAACATTCTTGAACAGAGTGGTCTTTAGCTTCCAAGTGTTTGAATTTCTGCCAAATTTTTTCTTGTGATTGAGTTCCAGTTTTAAAGCATTATGGTCTGAGAATGTGCAGGGAATCATCTCAGTCTTTTGGTATCGGTTGAGACCTGATTTGTGACCCACTGTGTAGTCTATTCTGGAGAAAGTTCCATGTGCACTTGAGAAGAATGAGTATTATGTTGTTTTAGGGTGGAATATTCTGTATATATCTATGAAGTCCATCTGGTCCAGTGTATCATTCAAAGCTCTTGTTTCTTTTTTGATTTTCTGCTTAGATGATCTGTCCATTGCTGAGAGTGGGTATTGAGGTCTCCTACAATAAACGTACTGTTATCAATATGACTCTCTTTTGGTTAACAGTTGGCTAATGGAGATGGCTGCTCCCATGTTGGGGGCATAGATATTTACAATTGTTAGATCGTCTTGTTGGATAGACCCTTTAAGAATGATATAGTGTCCTTCTGTGTCTCTAAAGTACAATCTTTAGCTTAAAATCTACTTTGTCTGACATAAGAGTTTCTACTCCAGCTTTATTTTGAGTCCTGTTGGCATGGAAGATGGATCTCCATCTCTTCCCTTTCAGTCTGGATGTATCTTTAGGTTCAAAATGAGTCTCTTGTAGACAGCATAAGGATGGGTCCTGTCTTTTTATCCAGTCTGCCACCCTCTGCCATTCTCTGGGAGCATTTAGGCCGTTCACATTGAGAGTGATTATTGAAAGATATGAATTTATTGTTTTCACGTATCCTATGAAGACCTTGTTTCTATAGATTGTCTCTGTAAATATCTGTTCTCTATCACTCTGGGTGCCTTTCTCCTTTTATTGAACCCCCCTTAATATTTCCTGCAGGGCCAGCTTAGTGGTTACATATTCCTTCAGTTTGTACCGGTCTTGGAAGCTCTGCATGTCTCCATCCATTCAAAATGGCAGCCTTGCCAGATAGAGTATTCTTGGCTGCATGTTCTTCTCGTTTAGTAACCTGACTATGGCTTGCCAGCCCTTTCTGGCTTGCCAGGTCTCTGTGGATAGGTCTAATGTTATTCTGATATTCCTCCCTCTGTATGTAAGGGATCTCTTCCCCCTAACTGCCCTTGAGATGGTTTCCTTGGTTCTAAGATTTTTGAGTTTTACTATTATATGCCAGGGCATGGGCATGTTTTCCTTGTTCTTGGTTGGGTCCTCTCTGCCTCTGGGACACGAATATTTGTTTCATTTCCCAGATTAGGGAATTTCTCAGCTATGATTTGTTCAAATATATCTTTTAGTCCTCTCTCTCTCTCCACCCCCTCAAGGATCCCAATAATTCTGTCATTGGAACGTTTCATGGGGTCTCTTATTTCTCTGACTCTATTTTCTTGGTCTTTGGGTCTTTTTTCCCTGCCCTCCTCTTTTTCCTTTTTTCTATCAACTGTTCTTCTAGATCGCTAATTCGTTCTTCTGCCTTGCTTACCCTAGTTTTTCGATTATCCAGATTAGATTGGATCACATTGTTAGCATTTTTAAGTTCTGCCAGTTCAGCTTTCATTTCTGCCCTTGGAGACTCTATGTTGCCATTAATCGATTTCTCAATTCTGGCTATTGTCTTCACAGTTGCTAACCCTGAATTCCATTTCTGACATCTTGGTTATATCTGAATCCATTTGTAAATCTGTGGTAGAAATCACTGTCTCTGAGTCTTTTCTATTTGGGGGGTTCCTCCTCCTAGTCTTTCTGTTGAGGGGTGGTTGAGGGAATGTACAGAGTCCAATTTATTGACCACAACCCAAGCAAGGTGCATCTGACTTATAGGGACCTTATGGTTGTTGGCCTCTGCTTCTCCCAGTCTGTCTTCTGGGGGAGGGTCCTACCGTGCTGTTTCCTTGTTTGGGCAGAGTTTCCCTGCCCCCTGTGTGTGTGTGGGGGGGCATGGGCTCAGTGAAAACCAGTTTTCTGGGGCTTTTGTCCTCTGGTGGCTTTCCCTGGCAGCTTTCCACATCTCTTTTGAGAGTCAGAGCAGAAGACACCGTTTCCAACCCTCTGACTCAGAGCAGAGAGATCACAGTCTGTTCTTCAGTAAGCTCTCCAGGTTACACTATCTCTGTTTTTGTCTGTGCTGCTATAAACTGCAGTGTCCTGGGTTGTGTGCCGCTCAGCATGGCTCCCAGTCATCGCCTCCAGTTTGGGGCACATCTCTGCCCTTTGTGCTTCTAAAATTGCCACCCGCCCCCAGTTTGCATGTGCAGCCCCGCTGCTCCAGGTTTCGGTCTGGGGGCTGCCTTAATGTCCTTTCCCTGCCGCTACCGGTCTGCGAGTCTGTGCCCCATCCCCAGCATGGGAGGCTCTTGCTCTCTGGTGGTGCCGGATCTGCACGGCTCCCTCCCCCTTCCATTTATCTTTGGATATGTGCCCACGGAATCACAGCTCCCCATTTCATACCTCGAAACCAACTGCCTACGATATTCTGTTTGTGGAGATCCAGATATATCTTCTTACCCCTCAGGCTGATTTCGTGGGTGTTCAGAGTGGTCTGGTAGATATCCAGCTCAATTCTGGGGACTGGTTGGAATAGGGTCCCCTACTCCTCCGCCATCTTTCTTGTCCTGTATAAGTTCCTTATATATTTTAGGTATTAACTTCTTATCAGACACATCATTTGCAAATATCCTCTCACATTCCGTATGTTGTTGTCGTGTTTTGTTGGTAGTTTCCATCACTGAACAAAAGTTTATATTTCGTTGTAGTCCCAGTGTATTAGTTTTGCTTTTGTGTCCCTTGCCAGAGGTGACTTATCTAGAAAAATATTTCCGTGGCTGATGTCCAAGAAATTGCTGCCTATATTGTTTCAGGAATTTTATGGTTTCAGGTCTCACATGTGGGTCTTTAATCCATTTTGAGTGTATTTTTGTGCGTGGTGTAAGACAGTGGTTGGGGTTTCCTTGTTTTGTGGGTGGCTATCCAGTTTTCTCTGTACCATTTGTTGAAGAGACAAGTCTTTTCCCCATTGTGTATTCTGGTTTCCTTTGTCATGGATGAATCGACCATAGAAGAATGGGGTTATTTCTGGCCTGTCTGTTCTGTTCCATTGATCTATGTATTCATTTTTGTGCCAGATCATATTGTTTTGATTCCTACAGTGATATAGGATATCTTGAAATCTGGAAGTGTGATACCTCCAGTTTTGTTGTTGTTTCTCAAAACTGCTTTGGCCATTCAGGGTCTTTTGTGTTCCCTATGAATTTTAGGATTCTTTGTTCTAGTTGAGTTGAAAACTGCTGTTGATATTTTGATAGGGATTGCATTAAGTCTGTAGGTTCCTTTAAGTGGCATGGACATTTTAATATTGGTTCTCCCAATTGATGAACATGGAATTGGTTCATGGATTTGTTTCTGTCATCTTCCATTTCTTTCACCAGTGTTGGATAGCTTTCAGAATAGTGCGGTTTCACCTCTTTGGTTCAGTGGATTGCTATGTATTTTCAACTTTTTGGTGCAACTGTCAACAGGACTGTTTTCTTAATTTCTCTTTCTACAACTTCATTAGGAGCATATAGAAACGCAACAGATTTCTGTATATTAATTTTGTATCCTGAAACTTAACTGAATTCATTGCTTACTTCTAACAGTTATTTCGTAGAGTCTTTAGGGTCTTCTCTCTATAGTCACATGTCATAGTCTCATGTCATCTACAGATAGTGAAAATTTGTTTTTTTCATTACCAATATGGGTACCTTTTATTTCTTCTTGACGGATCTCTGTGGCTAGGACTCATAGTACTATGTTGAGTAAACGTGCTGAGAGTGGACATCCTTGTCTTGCTCCTGAACTCAGAGTGAACGCTCTCAGTTTTCCAGCACTGAGTGTGATGTTAGCCATGGGTATTTTATAGATGACCTTTATTCTGTTGAGGTATGCTTCCTCTATTCCTACTTTGTTGGGCATGATTTTAATGAATAGATATTGTCCTTGTTAAAAGATTTTCTCCACCTGTTGACATGATCGTATAATTTTTACACTGTCTCTTGTTATTGCGTTCTATTGCCTTGATTGGTGCATATCGACCCGCCCTTGCATCCCTGGAGGAAATCCCACTTGATCGGGGTGATTTTTTTTTTCCAATGCCTTGTTGTTTTTGGTTTGCTAAAATTTTGTTCAGAATCTTTGCATCTAAGTTCATCAGAGATATTAGCCTTTAGTTTCCTATTTTGTACTGTTTTTTTCTGGTTTGAGCATCAGGGTCATGCTGGCCTCATAGAATGAATTTGGAAGCTTTTCCTTCCCTTCTGTATTTTGGAATAGTTTGAGAAGAAGAGGCATTAAATGTTCCTTAATTGTTGGGTGGAATTCAGTTGTGAAACCATCTGGTCTTCATCTTTGGATGGGAGGTTTTTGATTATGGATTCAATTACATTGCTAGTAATTGGTCTCTTCAAATTTTCTCTTTCTTTCTCATTCCATTTGATAAGTTTATATTTTTTAGGAATTGATCCATTTCTCATAGGTTGTCCTATTTGTGGGCAGATAATTTTTTTAATATTCTTATAATTCTATGTGTTGTTGTGATGCTGGTTGTTAATTCACCTCTGACATATCTGATTTTATTTATTTTTGTCCTCTTCTTTTTTAAAACACTTTTTAATTTCAATTCACTTAATTAACATAGAATGTATTATTGGTTTCAGAGGTACAGGTCTGTCATTCATCAGTCTTCTATAACATCCAGTGCTCATTACATCCCTTGCCATCCTGAATGTCCATCACCCAGTTACCCCATCCCTCCACCCTCCTCCCTTCCAGCAAACCTCAGTCTGCTTCCTATGATGAAGTCTCTTATGGTTTGTCTCCCTCTGTGGTTTCATCTTATCTTATTCTTTCCTCTCTTCCCCTTTGATCCTCTGTGTTGTTTCTTAAATTCCACACATCAGGGAGATCACCTGATAATTGTCTTTCTCTGATGGACTTATTTCACGTAGCATAATAACTTCTAGTTCTATCCACGTTACTGCAAATGGCAAGATTTCGTTTTTTTGATGGCTATGTAATAATCTATTATATATATACAGCACATCATCTTTATCCATTCATTGGTCAATGGACATCTGGAGTCTTTCCATAGATAGGCTATTGTGGACATTGCTGGTATAAACATTGGGGTGCAGCTACCCCTTCAGATTACTACATTTGTATCTTTGGGGTAAATACCCATTAGTGCAATGGCTGGGTCATAGGGTACCTCTATTTTCAACTTTTTGAGGATCCTCCATACTATTTTCCAGAGTTGGCTGCACCAGCTTGCATTCCCACCGACAGTGTAAACGGGTTCCCCTTTCTCTGCATCCTCACCAACAACTGTCGTGTCCTGACTTGTTAATTTTAGCCATTCTGACGCGTGTGAGGTGGTATCACATTGTGGTTTGGATTTGTATTTCCCTGATTTGGAACATCTTTTCATGTGTCTCTTGGCTGTTTGGATGTCTTCTTTGGAGAAATTTCTGTTCATATCTTCTGCCTATTTCTCGTTTGTATTATTTGTTCTTGGGGGGTTGAGTTTGATGAGATCATTATAGATCTTGGATACTAGCCCTTTACCTGAAATGACATTTGCAAATATCTTCTCCCATTCTGTCAGTTGTCTTTTGGTTTTGTCGACCTCTCTGTCCTTTTTTGATGACTCTGGTGAACGGTGTATCCGATTTTTTTTTTAATCTTTTCAAACAACCAACTCTGTGTTTCATGGTATGTTCTAATTATTTTTGGTTACTATTTATTTCTGTTCTAATTTTTATTGTTTCCTTCCTTGTACAGTTTTTAGGCTTAATTCTTCCTTTCATAGCTCCTTTATACTGAAGGTCAGATGTTGTATCTCAGTTTTTCTTACTTCTTGAGGTGTGCCAGGATTGCTGTAATCCCCTTTTGTAGATTAGCTTTTGTTGCTTCCCAAAGACTTTGGACTCTTTTGTTTCCTTTTTTTTTTTTTTTTGTCTCCCCGTGTTTTTTATTTTCTCTTTAATTGAATAGTTGGTTCACCCAATGTTTAAGGGCATATTATTTTAACCTCATTCCCTGATTCTTTCCTTGTGATTGATCTCTGGTTTCATACCATTGTGGTCAGAAGAGATGCATGATATGCTTTCAGTCTTGTTAAATTTCTTGAGACTTATTTTCTAGCCTAACAGTTGATCTCTTCAGGAGAATGTTCCATGTGCACTTGAAAGAAAAAAAAATATGTGTTTTGCTCTTTTCAGGCGGAATGTTCTTCATATATTTGTTAGATCCATCTGGTCATGTATGTCATTTAAAGCCACAGTTTCCTTGTTGATCTTCTGTCTGGATGACTTACTCATTTATGTAAGTGGGGTGTGAAAATACTATGCTTCTATTACTCTTGATTTCCTCCTTTATGTCTGTTAATAGTTGCTTTCTGTATTTGGGTGCATAAATGTTTACAATTGTTCTATCTTCTTGTGGGATTGTTCCCTTCATTATTTAGTGTCAATCATTGTCTCTTTCTGCGGTCTTTGTTTTAATGCCTCTTTTGTCTGCTTTGGGTATTGCTACCCCAGCTTTCTTGTCACGTCTATTTGCCCGATGCAGGTGTTTCCATCCCTTCACTGTCAATCTGCCTGTGACTTTAGGTCTGAAATGAGATGCTTGTAGGCAGGATATAGATCAGTCATGCTTTTTTATTCATGCCGGTACCCCGTGTCTTTTGACTGGGGTATTTATTCAGGTTTACTTTCAAGGTCATTATGGATAGGTGTGTACTTATTGCCATTTTGATACTTGTTTTATGGTTCTTTTTGTAGTTCTCTGTTGCTTTCTTCTCTTGCTGTCTTCTGTTGTGTTTGGCTTTGTTTAGTGATGTGTTTGGAGTCCCTTCTCTTTATTTTTTGCATATGTATTGAAGGTTTTTATTTGTGGTTACCCTTCGACTGATATATAAGATCCTATATCTCAAGCAGTATACATTTAGCTGATGGTCACTTACCTCTGTACGCATTCTAAGGCCCTTATTTACACCACTCCCCCCACATATGCAAATGATGTCCTACTTTACATCCTTTCATTTTGTGAATCCTCTGACCAGTATTTGAAGATATAATTGATTTTACTATTTTTCTGCTTTAAGCTCCCACTGGTTTTATAAGTGATTATTCTACTACCTTTATTATGTTTCTATTTACCTGTGAAGTTTTTGCCTTTACTAATGTTCTTACTCCTGATTATGGCCTTTTCTTTCCAGTCAGAGAATTTCCTTTATCATCATCTGTTGTAAGGCTGTTGTAGTAGTGTTGAAGTCCTTTAAATTTTGTTTGTCTAGAAGCTCTTCATCTCTCCTCTGTTCTGAAAGGTAGCCTTGCGGACTAGGGCTTTCACGGTTGGAGGTTTTTTTTCTTGTCAGCACTTGGAAGGCTCATGCCACTCCCTTCAGGCCTCCAGAATATACAGCTGTTAGCCATATGGGGTTTTCTTGTATGTAACTGTTTCCGTCTGTCTTACTGATTTTAAAAATCTCTTTCTCACTCCTCTCGGTCCTTTAAAATATTATGTGTCTTGGTGTGGACCTCCGTGGCTTGATTTTGGGAGGGCGTTTCTATGCCTTCTAAATCTGGATATTTGTTTCCTTGACTCAGGTTGTCTAAATTCAGGTATTATTTTTTCAGATAAATTTTCTGCCCCCTTTTCTCTGTCTCTTCTTTTTCTGGGATCCCTATAATGCGAATGTTCTTACGATAGAGGATGTCCCTGAGTTCCCACAGCCTGTTCTGATATTGATTTTTCCATCTCTGTGTATCGTTCACATTGGTTGCTTTCCACTCCTCTGTCTTCCAGCTCACTGATCCATTCTTTTTCTTCCCCTGGTCAATTGTTGATTCCCTCTAGTGTATTTTTCATTTCAGTTACTGAGTTCTTAATCTCAGATTAGTTGTTTTTATTTTTTTTCTCTTATTGTTAAAGGTGTCCCTCCGACCCTCCACTCTTTTCTCAAGTTCAGTGAGTACTTCTGTGACCATGAGTTTGAATTCTGTGCCAGGCATAATGCTTATCTCTGTTCCGTTTAGCTCTCTTGCTTTGATTTTGTCCTGTTCTTTCATTTGGGACCTATTATCCTGTCTCCTCATTTTACCTAACTGTCTGTTTTTTTCTATATATTAGTAAAGTTGGTGATATCTCTTGATCTTGCACGTAAGAGCCTTATGAAGAAGAGGTCCTGTAGTGCCCTGTACTGTGATGTCCCTTTTTCACCATAACATACACTTGCAGGGTGTTTCCTGTGTGTGGGACATGCAAGTTCTGGTTGTGGCTGAGTGGTGTTTGCTTTCAGCCCAGTCAGCTGCAGTGGTCCACTTTGCCTGTTTGGGGCAGGGTTTGGTCCCTGTGGCATGAAGGGGCCAGTCTAGCACTGCCTTGGGCTTGTAGTTGGGTCTGACCAGGTGCCTGCTCTCAGTCTATTTGCTGGGGTTATGGTCAGCCCTAACTGAAGAGTGCCCCAACTGCCCCGAGAGGTTTCATTTCAATAGGGTCTGTATTCAGACCGGATGTCTGCCACCCGTGTGTGTATTGGGGTTGCAGTCCAAATACAGCGCTCTCTCCTTGTGCAGCCCCTGTGAGGTTTTTGTTGGTTGACAAGGCTGGCATGCAGATCAGATGTCTGCCCCTCACCCACTGCTGATGTATGTGGTTATCTTTCCCTCTCCTCATGGCAGGCCAGGCTGTCAGGGCTGCTTGCAGAAAGAGACATGTCCCGAGCGGCTTTGAAGGGACTCATTGCTGCGTAGGGTGGGATTGGATGGTGCAGTCCCCAGAATGCAGTGCAGGGCTCAGGGTTTTAGCAAGGTAGGTGAGGAGTGGTCACACTGTTTTCCGGAAGTGCCTGGATATCTAGGTTTGGGAGGGTAGAGAAATGGACCCACCAGTTCTTTTATTCCTGGAGAAGTCAGCTAGAGAGCCCTGCCCCCGGTTGGCATGTTCTGACATTAGTAAATAAATCTTCTTCCAGTAAACCTCAGGTGTTTTTCAAAGTGCTGCTTCTAGCCTGTATCTAGGCCCAGGTGTTTGTTCTGCTGGCTCCTTAAGGGTGGCTTTCCAGCTCTCTCAGAGCTAAGCCCTTTGATTTTTCATGTACCTCTGGTAAGGCCCGCTGATCACATAAACTCATGAATTTCAGCCCCAACCCCATGGTTTTCAACACCAGGTGTTATGGGGAGTCATCTTCCCAGTGCAGGTTCCCAGTGTCTGGGGTGCCTGGTGTGGGGTCTGTTTCTATCCCTTCTCTGTGGTTGTGGTATCCCTCCCATTTGTGTCTGGTCTCCCTGGAAATGTGGTACCAGACTGCATCTCCACCCCCAGGCCTTCACTGTAGCCTCCTCTGAAGGAAGAAGTGTGGAGAGTCTGCTCTGCCGCTCTGAGGTTGTTTTCTGGGTTAGTTGCACTGATTGTGAATGTTTTCTGGATGCATCTGTGAGAGGAGGGGAGCTTAGGACCCGGCTACTCTGCCGTCTTCGTGGGGTTCCTTCCTATAGTCCTTCACAAGTGTGTCTTTTACAAATATTTTCTCCAAGTCTGTGGCTTCTCTTTTTGATCTTGGGATGAGGATGACTTCTTGTTGGATTTCGCTCTTAAATATTTGATAGGAAACTTTGGTGTTCAACACTTCATACTGTGGTTTGAGAAAGGGAAGCAAAAGTCCTTTGAGAATTTGCCCTGAAAACATCTGAGGTACCTAAATTTACCTTGTGTTTAATAACAATGAGGCTCTGGTTGCAACTATGTGCTCATTCCTGGCAGAAACACATAGTGAGTCAAATGTTGATGGCGGGGAGTTTGGATGTAACTTCTCTGACAAAATTGTATGTGCAATAGACTCATGTTTTACAATCCATCCCTAATTGTACAGCACCATCATAAACATGGTTCTTTTTTAAATGAAAAATATGTGAGGACTTCAAACATGTTCCCAGGATGGTGATTCTCTTCATTATCCTTTTTTCTCAAAGGGCCTGTCACATCACTCCTCCTGTTCATTTTCCGTCCTTCAAATGTTTCTGGTCTCTCTGATGTCTTCCGTTTTCATTTTATGGATGATTGTAATTCTTCCCAGTGTCACCTTTCTTAGCATCTTGGAACTGTATGCCTCACAGACCATTGACAACAGAGACCAACATCAGGACTGTCGTAATGAGGGAGAGGAATAGCCACCTGATGGAGGCAGAGAGGGATCCTTGAGAACATCCCCCAAGAAAAAACCTTTCTAATGAGTTTCCAGTTGTACAAGGGATGTTGGATCCCGGGGGATGTGTGACTTTGTCATTGCATTGAGGCGGAGGTTACATGTGGGTTCAGGAAATATGTGTGGTGCCCTGCTGACAATGACAAAGACTCACAGTGATCAGTGATCGGAGATGCAAGTGGCAGGTTCCTTAGGAGACATCACTGTGTTATTGGCCAGTGCCAGTTCCTTCCGCATCATCCTACCCATGGAGGGTGGGGTCATGAGGATCCCAAAGATCCCTTCCCCACAGTTCAGTCTGAACCAACCAAGTCTTTCAGAGCCAGGATGAAATCTTCAAGCCCCCACACCACCGGAGCTGTGAGGGTGGGTGCTGCCCTCCCTTCCAAGATGGACGGGGTTTCTTAGGACCTTTCTGCTCAGCTCTAAGGAGGAAACTTGTTCTGGGAGCAAGGGGGGATCTGGTGAGCCCTCTTTGCTTATAACCTGTGGGATCAACACCCGACCCTTCTAAGGCATTGCCTTTCTGTTCCCTACTGAGGAGCTTTAAGAATGGTTAGTGGATATTCTGGGGGGCACACCAAGTAGGAGAGGGCATGGAGAGCCAGCTAGGCAGCGGGAGGTGTCCTCAGCATCTTGATGTGGTAGGTGGTTCCACAGACAACTGCACATGTCAAAATCTTATTGAGCTGTTTAAAAATATGTGTGCATTTTCAATTGTGTATTTTATAAACTCAATTAAAAATATAATTTTAGGGGCGCCTGAGTGGCTCAGTCATTAAGCTTCTGCCTTTGGCTCAGGTCATGATCCCAGGGTCCTGGGATCGAGCCCCACATCGGGCTCCCTTCTAGGCAGGAAGCCTGCTTTTCCCTCTCCCGCTCCCCCTGTTTGTGTTCCCTCTCTCCCTGTGTGTCTCTTTGCGAAATAAATAAATAAAATCTTGTATAATTCTAAAATAATTTCTCTAAGAATGCGGTTAGGCCAAAATAGATAGTGCTTAAAAGTGTTTCCAGTGGTGATGGTCGTGCAACCTTTTGAATACAATAAAATCCTCCTATTACACACTTAAAATGGTATATTTCACCTGTGTGCACATGTCTCTTTTTCTTTTCTAAAAGTATTTAATTTAACTATAACATATGTACATAAAAGTGCTTAGTGAGTTATCCCGGAGTGTGTAAATATCACAAATAGAAAATCCAAATCAGAGTGCGTTTGTGATCGTTGCAGCTTCTGCAGCTTCTCTGAGCCTAGAATATTCATCCTAGAGTCAGCTTGTTGTCTTACTGTGACAGAGAAGGGGGAATAGATTTTGGATGACCATTAACAACTTGCCTCTAAATGGCCTGGAAGGTCTGGACCAAGCCCACCTGTCCAGTGACTCCTGACATCCTAGCCTCAGCCCTGTGTAGTGTGTGCATGACCCTTCTGAGAGTTCCTCTAGTGTGACCTGCTCCCTCCCTCCCAGGATGCCCCCTCACCTGTTGAAGGTCTCAGTCATCCTTTAGATGTCAGGGCAAGGTGGACTTTTTAGGGAAGGTATCCTTGATCCCCTCACATAGGTAATTTCCTTCTACAGTAGATCTTCACAGTCTTACCCATGTCCTTCCCTTCATAGCACCTATTTCAGTTTGTGCTCATATTGTTATTAGATGAAATCTTTTTGCTCTGCTATATCTAACCCCCATGAGGCTGGGCTGTGTGTTCTGGCTCACCATGCTGACCGTTGCTTAGAAGTGTCTAGGCTTTCCGTCAGTATTCGTGGACTAAATGAGCGAATGAGCGAATGAGTCAGAAACCTGGACACAGACAGGGAAGCCAAGGTCATTTTTTCACGATCTTCCAGCTGTTCTTTAGCTCACTTGGAAACGGGGTCTTGTGATTTCGAGTTCAGAGTGTCTCTGATTGACATTTAAACTATTTCAAAACCTAAGAGATGTTCACTTCGTGTGTCACTTGACTGCACATTAGAGTGAGGTGTATTAATGAAGGAGAAAATTCATAAGATGGGGCAGTAATACATAGGACACAGAGGAGGTGGTCTTCAACTTCAGATCAGAAAAGGATCCTCTGACAATCTCACTGATTTTGTTAAAATGTCAGCTCCTGTGCCTGAAAACATACAGCCTGACTGATAGAAGGAAACAAGCGTTAATTCAACAGTGAGGTTGAAGCCAAGGGTAGTTTGTGATGTTGGACAAATTACTTCACCTTTAGACTGTGTGTTCCATTAGAGAAACTGGGAAAAAATTAAGTAACTGTGTACTTTCTAATCCTGTTATGACGTGTAAGTGTAAGAATGTGTAGAAATGACTCTGGACCATGCTTGCACACAGTACCAGCTTCATCCCTGGTAATCCTTCTTATCGCCATGAGAATATAAGTTACCTGGGAGCAGGGACCCTATGTTTTGATTCTCTGCTGTCCCTAAGACCTAGAATCCTGTCTGGCATGTAGCAGGCACTTAACGTTCATTGACCAAATATTCGGCAGTCCTGGAGGAAAGGCAGAGAGAGGGATGGGACACATTTAAAAAACAAAATGACTTTCCTAAAAACGGTTCACATTATTCTATGGTACCCCATTTCCATGTATATTTAGGCAATTGAGAGTCTTTTCTTATTTTTCTAAAATATGTTGTTCTAATGGGGAATAGGATGCAGAATTTACCCGAGGTTCATATGAGCCCCAGAACTTGGGGAGGACTAACATTCACCCTCCTCCCTGACCAGAGTCACATTTACGTTTTAGACTACACATCTTTTTTAATTTTTTATTGTTATGTTAATCACCATATATTACATCATTAGTTCTTGATGTAGTGTTCCATGATTCATTGATTGTGCATAACACCCAGTGCTCCACGCAGAATGTGCCCTCTTTAACACCCATCACCAGGCTAACCCATCCCCCCACCCCTCCCCTCTAGAACCCTCAGTTTGTTTTTCAGAGTTCATCATCTCTCATGGCTCATCTCCCCCTCCGACTTACTCCCCTTCATTCTTTCCCTCCTGCTATCTTCTTCCTTTTCTTTTTTCTTAACATATGTTGCTTTATTTGTTTCAGAAGTACAGATCTGTGATTCAACACTCTTGCACAATTCACAGTGCTCACCATAGCACATACCCTCTCCAATGTCTATCACCCAGCCACCCCATCACTCCCACCCCCCACCACTCCAGCAACACTCAGTTTCTTTCCTGAGATTAAGAATTCCTCATATCAGTGAGGTCATTTCCTACGTCTTTCTCTGATTGAATTGTGTCACTCAGCATAACACCCCCTGTTTCATCCACGTCGTTGCAAATCGCAAGATCTCATTCCTTTGGATGGCTGCATAATATTCCATTGTGTATATAGACCACCTCTTCTTTATCCATTCATCTGTCGGTGGACATCTTGGCTCTTTCCACAGTTTGGCTATTGTGGACATTGCTGCTATAAACATCGGGGTGCACGTACCCCTTCAAATCCCTACATTTGTATCTTTGTGGTAAATACCTGGGAGTGCAATGGCTGGATCGTATGGTAGCTCAATTTTCAACTGTTTGAGGAACCTCCATACTGTTTTCCAGAGTGGTTCACCAGCTTGCATTCCCACCAACAGTGTAGGAGGGTTCCCCTTTCTCTGCATCCCTGCCAACATCTGTCGTTTCCTGACTTGTTAATTTTAGCCATTCTGACTGGTGTGAGGTGTTATCTCATCGAGGTTTTGATTTGGATTTCCCTGATGCTGAGCGATGTTGAGCACTTTCTCATGTGTCTGTTAGACATTTGGATGTCTTCTTTGGAAAAATGTCTGTTCATGATTTAGACTACACATTTGATTGCCACTGCCCCTGAGCCTCCACTCTGGTTCTGCGCTGCAGGTGTTGAAGGCATTTATTGTCCTGACCGTGGAATTCGTCTCCAATATCGGGGACAAGCTCATGGATGGGATTTGATCCCCTCCTATGGGCCCTGGGCTCTGCTGCCCCAAATCTCGTAAGGTGGCTGGGGTGGAGCCTATGTAGCCCATGGAGTGAGCATTTTTCTCTATTGAAGAAGCATTCAACTTAGGGATTTTGGGGGGCTCCAATTCAATCAGAGGGAACCTCTATCCTGTGTCAGAAAACAAAATGGGATCCGTGGCTCACAAATCAACCTACAGAAAAAAGTCAGATAAGTGTCTAGAAATATCCAGAAAGTCTATTTGTAATCTTTCTTTCCTTTTTTAAAAGATACATTTATTTATTTTGAGAGGGAGAGAGTGACAGGAGATGGAAAAATTGAGAGGGAGAGAGCGAATCTCAGGTAAGACTCTCTATGGAGAATGGACCCTATTGCAGGGCTTGATCTCATGACCCTGAGATCAACTTGAACCAAAATCTAGAATCGGACGCTTAAGTCAGCCAGGGGCCCCTGAAGGCTATTTGTCATCTTTCAAAATTTGAAAAAGAAAAGCCATCAGGGAAATTCAAATCAAAACCCCATTAAGATACCACCTTACAGTTAGAAGGTCATAAATTAACAAGGCAAGAAACAACAAATATTGGAGAAGTTGTGGAGAAATGGGAACACTCCTACACTGGTGGTGCGAATGAAATTGTTGCAGTCACGTTGGAAAACAGTATGGAGGTTCCTCAAAAAGTTACAAATAGAGCTACCCTATGCCACAGCTATTGCACTACTTGGTATTTACTCCAAAGACACAGATGTAGTGAAAAGAAGGGGAACATGCACCCCAATGTTCATAGCAGCAATGTCCATACTAGCCAAACTGAGGAAGGCGCCGAGATACTCTTCAACAGACAAAGGGATAAAAAAGATGTGGTCCATAAATACACTGGAATATTACTCAGCCATCTGAAAGGATGAATACATTTGTATCGACGTGGATGGAACTGGAGGGGATTATGCTAAGTGAAACAAGTCAAGCAGAGAAAGACAGTTATCGTTTGGGTTCACTTATTTGTGGAACATAAGGAATAGCATGGAGAACATTAGGAGAAGGAAGAAAAAAATGAAAGGGGGGAATCAGAGAGGAAGATGAACCACAAGAGGCTATGGGCAAAGAAACAAAACAAAACAAAAAGACAAGTCAACAACTGCCACACATTTTTCAAACCATTAGTCATAGTAAGAAATACATTTTCATTTTTCTTTTTTAGGTTTCTATTAATGTAAATTCAGTTATTCAATATATAATGTATTATTGGTGTCAGAGGTAGAGGTCATTGATATCAGTCTTATAGAACACCCAGTGCTCATTACATCATGTGCTCTCCTTAACGCCCGGCACCCAGACACCCCATCCTCGACCCACCTCCCCTTCAGCAGCCCTCAGTCTCCTTTCTATGATTAAGGAGTCCTTATATTTGTCTAACACTCTGATTTCACTTTGGTTTATCTCTCCCTCTTTTTCCCTATGGAAAAAACCTGTTTGGTTTTTTAAATTCCGTATACTAGTGATATCATATAATCATTCTCTTTTATTTTAAAGATTTTATTTATTTTATTTGAGAGAGAGAAAGAGAGATAGAGAGAGCATGAGAGGGGAGAGGGTCAGGGGGAGAAGCAGACTCCCCGCTGAGCAGGGAGCCCAATCTGGGACTCAAACCCGGGACTCCAGGATCATGACCTGAGCCGAAGGCAGTCGCTTAACCAACTGAGCCACCCGGGCGCCCTAACTTTTTCTGATTAACTTATTTTGCTCAGCATAATACCCTCTATCCATCCACAATATTGCAAATGACAGGATTTCATTTGTTTGATGGCTGTCGAATATTCCATTGTGTTTATATACCACATCTTATCCATTCATCTCTCCATGGTATCAGGTCTCTTTCCATAGTTTGGCTATTGTGGACATTGCTGATATGAACATTTGGGTGCAGGGGCCCCTTCAGATCACTACATTTGCATCTTTTGTGTAAATACCCAGTAGTGCAATTGTCGGGTAGTAGGGTAGCTCTCTTTGCAACTTCATGGGGAACCTCGATACTGTTTTCCAGTGTGGCTGCAGCAGCTTGCATTCCACCAAAAGTGTAAGCGGTTCCCCTTTCTTCACATCCTCGCCAACATCTGTCACGTCCTGACTTAGTAATTTTAGCCATTCTGACTGGTGTGAGGTGGTATCTCATTGTGCTTTTGATTTGTATTTCCCTGATGCCAAGTGATGTGGAGCATTTCTAAATGTGTCTGTTGGCCATTTGGATGTCTTCCTTGGAGAGATATCTATTCATAACTTCTGCCTATTTCTTGACTGGATTATTTGTTGTTTGGGTGTTGAGTTTGATAAGATCTTTACAGATCTTGGATACTAGCGCTTTATTTGTAATGTCATTTACCATATCTTCACCCATTCTCTCAGTTGTCTTTTAGTTTTGTTGACTGTTTCCTTTGTTGTGCAAGGGCTTTTGGTCTTGATGAAGTCCCAATAGTTCATTTTTGCCTTTGGGGACGTATCTAGCAAGAAGTTGCTCTGGCCGAGGTCATAGATTACATGGTCTGTGTCCTCCTCCAGGATTTTGTTGGTTTCCTCTCTTACATTTAGGTCTTTCATCCATTTTGAGTATGGTGTAAGGAAATGGTCGACTTTTATTCTTCTGCATGTGGCTGTCCAATTTTCCCAACACCATTTCTTGAAGAGACTGTTTTTTACCCATTGAATATGCTTTCCTGCTTTGTCAAAAATTAGTGGACCGTAGACATGAGGGTCCTTTTCTGGGCTCTCATTCTGTCCCATTGATCTGGGGGTCAGTTTTTGTGCCAGTACCATACTGTCTTGATGACTACAGCTTTGTAATAGAGCTTGAAGCCTGGAATTGTGATGCCACCAGCTTTGGTTTTCTTTTTCAACATTCCTTTGGCTCTTTGGGGTCTTTTCTTGTTCTGTACAAATTTTAGGATTATTTCTTCCAGCTCTCTGAATAAAGTGGATCGTATTTGATAGGGATAGCATTGAAGGTACAATTTGCTCTAGGTAGCATAGATATTTTACTAATATTTGTTCTTCCAGTCTATGATCATATAAGGTTTTTCCACTTCTTTGTGTCTTTCTCAATTTCCTTCATGAGTGTTCTGTAGTTTTCAGAGGACCGGTCCTTTGTTTTTTGGTTAGGTTTATTCCTTGGTGTCTTTTGATTGTAAGTTCAGTTGTATACGGGATCGATTCCTTAATTACTCTGTCTTCTTTGGCATTGTTTGTGTATAGAAATGCAATTGATTTCTGTGCATTGATTTTATTTCCTGCCACATTGCTGAATTCCTGTAAGAGTCTAGCAGTTTTGGGGTGTGGTCTTTTGGGTTTTCCATATAGAGTATTTTGTCATCTGCAGAGAGTGAGAGTTTGCCGCCTTCTTTGCTGATTCAGATGCCTTTTTATTACTTTTTGTTATCTGACTGCTGAGGCTAGGACTATGTTGAACAGCTGTGGTGATAGTGGACATCCCTGTCATGTTCCTGTCCTGAGGGGAAAAGCTGTCAGTGTTTCCCCATTAGGAATGAATGGGCTTTTCATAGATGGCATTTATGATATTGAGGCATGTGCCATCTATCCCTACGCTGAAGAGTTTTAATCAAGAAAGGATGCTGTACTTTTCCAATGCTTTTTCTGCATCTATTGACAAGATCATATATTTCTTGTCCTTTCTTTTATTAATGTTGTGTATGCCACTGAATAATTTGTACATGTTGAACCATCCTTTCAGTCCAGGATTAAGGTCGACTTTGTCGAGGTGAATAATCCTTTTAATGGACTGTTGGACCCTATTGGCTAGTAATATGGTGAGAATTTTTGCATCCATGTTCATCAGGGGTATTGGTCTATAATTCTCCTTTTTTGGGGGGGTCATTGTCTGGTTTTGCGATTGAGGTAATGCTGTCCTCATAGAAAGAGTTTGGAAGTGTTCCTTCCATTTCTGTGTTTTGACACCACTTTAGAAGAATGGGTATTAATTCTGCTTTAAATGTTTGGTACCATTCCCCTGGGAAGGCGTCTGGCCCTGGGCTCTTGTTTGTTTGGAGATCTTTGATTACTGACTGCTTTAGTTTCCTTGCTCGTTATGGGTCTCTTCAGGTTCTTTATGTCTTCCTAGTTCAGTTTTGGTAGTTTAGACGTCTCTAGGAATGCATCCATTTCTTCCAGATTGCCTAATTTGTGGGCATTTAGTTTCTCTTAATACGTTCTTATAATTGTTTGCGTCTTTTGGTGTTAGTTTTGATCTCTCCTCTTTCATTCAGGATTTTAGTTATTTGGGTCCTTTCTCTTTTCTTTTTGATAAGTCTGGGCAGGGTTTTCTCCATCATATTAATTCTTCCAAAGCACCAGCTCCTAGGTTCGTTGATCTGTTCTACTGTTCCTTTGGTTCCTATTTCCTTGATTTCTGCCCTAATCTTATTTCTCTTCTCCTGCTTGGTTCAGGCTTTATTTGAGGTTCTTTCTGCAGCTTCTTTAGGCATAATGTTAGTTTTGTGTTTTGAGACTTTCCTTGTTCATTGAGAAAGGCTTGTAGTGGTATCTCTTTCCCTCTTAGGACTGCCTTTGCTGCATACCAAAGGTCTTCAGTAGTTATGTTTTCATTTTGATTTGTTTCCATGAGCATATAAGTTTTTCCTTAATTTCCTGGTTGTCCCATTCATTCTTTAGCAAGATGCTCTTTAGTCTCCATGTATGAGTTCTTTCCAAATTCCCTTGGTGATTGAAATGTAATTTCAAAGGATTGTGGTCCAGAAATACGCAGGCACTGTTCCCTCTTTTGTTACCGATTTGTGAGCCAGGATGTGATCAATTCTGGAGAATGTTCCATGTGCACTTGCGAAGAATGTGTATTCTGTTACTTTAGGGTGGAATGTTTTGAATATACCTGTGAAGTCCATCTGGTCCACTGTGTCATTCAAAACCCTTGTTTCCTTGTTGATTTTCTGCTTAGATAATCTGTCCATTGCAGTGAGTGCGGTGTTAACGTCCCCTACTATCCTTGTATTATTACCGATGTGATTCTTTAAATTTGTTACTAACTGCCTGCCCCCATGTTCAGGGCATACATATTTACAATTGTTAGATCTTCTTGTTGGATGGACCATTTAATGATGATGCAGTGTCCTTCCTCATCTCTTATCTAAAATCTTTGATTTTAAATCTAAGATAGGGATTGCCACCCCAGCTTTCTTTGGATGTCCTTTAGCAAGATAAATGGTTTTTCATCCCCTCACTTTCATTCTGGAGGTGTCTTTGTGTCTGAAATGAGTCTCTTTCAGACGGCATATGGATGGGTCTTGTTTTCTCGTCCAATCTGATCCTCTCTGTCTTTTGATTGGGGCATTTGGCCCATTTACATTCAGAGAAACTATTGGAAGATACGAATTTAGTGCTATTGCATTACCTGTAAAGTCACTGTTTCTGTATACTGTCTCTGTTCCTCTCTTGTCTGTGTTTCTTTGGGGCTCTCTCTTTGTTTCATTGATCCCTTTTAGTATTTATTGTAGGGCTGGTTTTTTAATCAGAAGTTCTTTTCATTTCTGTTTGTCCTGGAAGCTGTTTATCTCTCCTTGTATTTTGATGGACATCCTAGCTAGCTAAAGGAATCGTGGCTGCCTGCCTTGGGTGTCTCCCATTGTAGGTTAAGGACCTTTTGGCCTGAGCTTGCTCTCAAGAGTTTCTCTTTGTCTTTGAGATTTGCATGTTTCACTATTATACGTTAGGGTGTTGAACTATTTTTATTGATTTTGAGGGGGATTCTCTGTGCCTCTTGGTCTTGGATGCCTGTTCCATCTTCCAGATTAGGGAAGTTCTCTGCTATAATTTGCTCCAACCTGCCTTCTGTCCCTGTCTCTCCCCTCTTCTTGTGGGATACCAATTATTCTATTATTGTCTCACTTTATGGTATCAGTTATCTCCCGCATTCTCCCCACATGATCCAGTAGTTGTTTATCTCTCTTTTCCTCAGCTTCTTTATTCTGCATCATTTTGTCTTCTATATGCCTAATTCTCTGTTCTGCCTCATTTATCCTAGGGGTTAGAGCCTCCATTGTTTATTGCATCTCATTAATAGTCTTTTTGATTTTGACTTGATTAGATTTTAGTTCTTTTGTTTCTCTAGGAAGGGATTCTCTAGTGTCTCCTATGCTTTTTTCAAACCCAGCTAGTTATCTCTCTAATCATTTTTCTGAACTCAAGTTCCAACATCTTACTTATGTCCATACTGATGAGATCCCTACAATCAATACTGTGTTTTGTTCTCTTTTTTGAGGTGAGTTTTTCCATCTTATTCTGTCCGGTGAAGGATTGATGAATGAGAGAACAAAATACTAAAATGCCAACAATGACCTGAGAGAAATATATAGTAAACACAATACTGGATACTGTGTGGATTTTGGTCTGTTTGTTAGAAAACGAGATCCCAAAATTGTAAAGAAAAAAAAACTTATATATGTACAAAAATAAAGTTGAAGACAATGTAAAATCTAAAATTGAACGTAAGTATAAAAATGAAAATTAAGGGCGCCTGAGTGGCTCAGTTGGTTAAGTGACTGCCTTCGGCTCAGGTCATGATCCTGCAGTCCCGGGATTGAGTCCCACATCAGGCTCCCTGCTCAGCAGGGCGTCTGCTTCTCCCTCTGACCCTCTTCCCTCTCGTGCTCTCTATTTCTCATTCTCTCTCTCTCAAATAAATAAATAAAATTAAAAAAAATGAAAATTAAATGACAAAAAACAAAGAGAAAAAAAAATATACACACAGGTGAACAGAACAGAGTCAGGAACTCTATCCTGAGTGTATTTTTTTTTTTTTTTTAGTTTGTTAGAGGAAACTACATCTCAAAATTGTAAAGAGAGAAAAACTTATAGATACAAAAAGAAATTTTTTTATTATGTTCCGTTAGCCACTGTATAGTACATAATTAGTCCTTGATGCAGTGTTCAGTGATTCATTAGTTAAGTATAACACCCAGTGCTCATCATACCACATGCCCTCCTCAATACCCATCACCCTCTTACACCCTCCTCCCACCGTCCTCCGCTCTCAAACCCCCAGATTGTTTCTTGGGGTCCATAGCTTCTCATTGTTCATCTCTCTCTCTGATTTTGCTCCCTTTGGATTTCCTTCCTTTCCCCTATGTCGTCTGTGCTACCGCTTATGTTCTACATGAGTGAAACCGTATGAGAATTGTCTTTCTCCGTTTGACTTACTTCACTTAACATAAACCTCTCCAATTACATCCATGACGATGCAAATTGTGGGTATTCTTCGTTTCTGATGGCTGAATAATAAATTAAATACATTGGAAAGATTGTATCTGTAATGATGAAAATTTTCCAACTTTAAGAAAACAGAACAAAAAACCCCCAAAAAACAAACCAAAAGAAGAAGAAGAGGGGGCAATAAAAGAGAATATGATCAGATAGGTGAAGAGAACGTTAACCATACATTAGGTTCTGGGTGTATTTGGTCTGTTAGAGGAAACTGCATCCCAACACTGTAAGGAAAGAAATACGTAAATATTTCCAAAAACAAAATTAAATGCAGTGGAAGGATAGAAGGTAACCGTACACATGAAAATTTAAAAAGATTTTAAGAAAAGAGTGGATATGGGGCACCTGGGTGGCTCAGTTGGTTAAGCGACTGCCTTCGGCTCAGGTCATGATCTCAGGGTCCTGGGATCTAGCCCTGCATCGGGCTCCTTGCTTGGGAGGAAGCCTGCTTCTCCCTCTCCCACTCCCCCTGCTTGTGTTCCCTCTCTCACTGTCACTTTCTCTCTCTGTCAATTAAATAAATAAGTAAAATCTTTAAAAAAAAAACAAAAGAGTTGATAAAATAAGAAATTGGTTGAAAAATGAAAGAGCAAAGAAATTAAAATAGAAAGACTCAAGAATCCTGGGGAAAAAAACATGAATCGTACATGGTATATTTCCCTAGCACTGGAGTCGTGCAGTTCTCAATAATCGGTATACTTGTTCTTAGATGGATGTTCTTGCTGATCTTGGGGAGGGGCTTGTTGCATTGATTTTCAAGTGTCTTTGCCAGCGCGGAATTGTACCGCCCTTGCTAGAGGGCCAGGCTAAGTAATCTGGTCTGGTTTGCTCTGTGTGGCTTTTGTTCCCTGAAGGCTTTCCCTGATGCTTTAGAAGATAAGAATGAAAATGGCAGCCTCCCAAACTCCAACACTGGAGAGGAGAGCTCAAGGCCCCACTCCTCAGTGCTCCCTCAGGGAAAAGCAGTCAGTCACTCTGGTCTCCCTGGTCTCCATCCGCTGTCTCTGTTCACCCAGCCTGTGACTGAGAATTTGTATCTCAGGCTGGGACCCTGTTTGAGTCTACAAACCCTGCAGACTCCTGTGGTGAACACCTTGAGCCTTAGCTCCCCAGAGGAGGACGGGGGTGGGGGGGGGACCTCCGTGGTTCTGCTGCTTGCTGGGCCCCTGCTTGGAGAGCAGTCACCTGAGCATGCTGTTGTTCGTGGTATATGGAATCCCTGAGCTGAGAGCCCACTCCTGTGCTCGCTGATTCCAGCCGGCTTCTCCTGCTTCCACACCTGGGAGCTCTGCCCCACTAAGACACCCCTGTTATGTCTGTGATCCTGGGGATTCTGAGGCCACGCTGTCCCACCTAGGATTCTGCCCTCTTTTGCCACCTGGGTACATTTCAGGCAGGGACATCCTCATTGGACCTGACTTCTAAAAGTTCTGACTTTGCATTCTGCTACTATGTCACTTTCCGGTAGCCAGCTTATGGAGGTTCCCTCCCCCTGCAGTTTATCTGCCCACATATGGCCTCACATTCACTTTTTTGCACCTCCTACCTTGCAGAAAGTAGTCACTTTTGTATTTGTAGAGCTGCAGCTTCTCTTCCATTCCATTCTGGTTGAGTTCACAGGTATTCACAATGGTTTGATAGGCATCTAGCTGAATTCCTGGGAGCAGAGGAAATGAAGGTCTCCTAATCCTCCACCACCTTAGAATCTCTCCAGGAACGCATTTTAAATTGCAACCCAATACCTATAGAGATACATCACAAACAAACATTAACAAAATAATATTTACTCAGGCCTGTAATACATTATGATAGACTTTATTCTATTTCATTTGTGTTTGATCGTGTGCAACCTATGAAAGAGTCCAACATTAGAGAAATGATTGACTTATTCATGGTATTTAATATTATATATCTTAAAACATGATGCAGATATTTATTTGGAACCTAAAAAGAGCACAGTATCTTGTTGGGAGGAAAAAGGCTGTGAAGGAATGTAAATATCATGCTGTTTGTTGAAAAACAAAGTTTGAGGGGCTACACAGGCCCCAAAGTTAACCTGTCTTTGTTTTGTACTATTACTTTGCTGTGCTTTCTGAGTTTTTACCTTTGAGACATAAAGGTAGAGAGCTAATATTTATTGAACATTTACTCTGTGTGCCTGGCGGGGGACTCAAAACTTTCCATGCATTATGATTTCATTTAATCCCTCCCCAAACCTAAGATGGTATAATCATCCATTTGACAGAATGGAAACAGGGGAGACTCAGAGACTCACAACAACTTGCCTGAGGTTGGAGTGAAGAAAAGGGCAGAGCTGAACTCAAACCCACGTGTATCTGACGACAGAGTCCATGCTTCGCCTGTAAGGCTCTGCTGCCTGCTAGAGAGTAGACTGGAGGATGCATGCCAGTTAGGATGGGCTGATGTTACTGTGAGTAACTAGACTCTCCTCCTCTTAGTGGCTCCTACTAGGGAACTATCTTTTTTGCTCCTGCGACATGTCCGCATTGTCTTCCTGGGAGAAGGATGAAAAGCAACCAACATAGGTAACTGCCAGGTGCTAGAGGAGATGGACAGAGGGGGTGCCAGATCCAGTTCTCCCAAGTGATCTGTTCGAGGTGGCACGCCTCACTCCCACTCACATCTCACTGGTCAGAGCACATCAGAGGGCTGCATCCACCTTCCCGGGTCAGGGGAAACTCTGACATGCCTTCGTGGAGCCTACTGTGGCCACCACATGGTGCAAGCCCATCTGGGGGACTGTGCAGGGGCAGAGGAGTAGCCTGGGGCATTGGTAAGAATTGACAGCAGGATTGAGTCGGGATGGGTTTGCTTTATCCTCAACCAGGTAAGATTTGTACGTCTTGGTCTATTAGGTTTGATTTTCAGACCATACAGTATTCTCACACCAGGATTCCAGGATATTCCCAGCCAAAGACATTTTTGATTACAATTTTATCATGCTCATATCATTAAGTTCCAATGTAGTACATTTTCTTTTAGATTTCTTTACACCTATATCATTTTAGAGGTGCTTCAAAAATAAATTTTTTAAAGATATATTTATTTGACAGAGACAAACACAGTGAGTGCGGGAACATAAGCAGGGATAGTGGAAGAGGGAAAAGCAGGCTTTCTTCAGAGCAGGGAGCCCGATGTGGGGCTCGATCCCACCACCCTGGGATCATGACACGAGCCAAAGGCAGATGCTTAAGGACTGAGCCACCCAGGCACCCCGAGGTACTTCTCAATTTCTAAACATATGGGAATTTCTAGTTAGCTTTTTATCCATGATTTCTACCACATTATATTACCACAACATGCTCTGTGTGATTCCATGCCTCTGAAACATGCTGAAATTTCCCTTTTGGCCAAAATAGATCAGGTGCATTTTGTAAGTGTATCCTATATGCCTAAAGTTAATGTGTCCTCCACTGTGGCATATGGATGTGGACAGACATATGGAGATAGCTGTGGGATTGAGATGATTTGCTATCAAGGTCTACATGTTATGGATATTCCGTCTGCTTTGAGTCACTGAGAGAGGGTTGAAACCTCCCACTCTGCTTGTGTATTTGCTCATTGTTGCAGTTCTGTCCTGCTTTGCTTTCTATGTTGTTCAGCCAGTGGCTCTAAGACAGGAGTTCTGGAAGCAAGGAGAGCGTGCCCAGAAGAGGGGAACAGGCACTTGGGTTGGGAGGGAGCAGAAACAAGAAGGAGGGCCACAGTTCCAGAGAGGACCTGTTATTGGGAAGGCGCGGTGGTGGGGCACCAGCTGGGAAGAGGCTATTTAAATATGAGGTCACGCGGGGTGTCCATTATGATCTACCAGGGGCAAAGGCAGCTGATTGGTTGAGAGAGTATAAAGCCTCTGGGTTGCTAAGGAATGGTTCAACCAGGGGAAGGCTTGGAGATCGGTGGATCCTCCTCCAATCCCTTAACCTGCTACTGTTTCGTGCTGACCTAGTGATTTCCTGACCTAGTGATTTACACTCCTGATGACCTACTCCCCTTCCTGAACCCCCACTCGAGTACTTAATCTGACCCTGACACTGTCCTTGACCCCTTTTTCTCCTGACAAACGCCTTCCCCAATCCCACCCTCTATTTCTACCCTGCTCCCATCCCTCCTTAAAACCCTGTCCCCTTCCCACCCCTCCCTACCCACCCACCCCTCCCTCCACTCCACACCCCATCTCCACCTCCTCCCCGTCACCCCAGGGCCCCTTGAAAGGACCAAGACATGAAGGTGCAGAGGCTGTTGTTCTGGCTGCTCTTGCTCCGGTGTCCCAGTTCCCCAAACCCAAATGTGAGTAAACGTGGCACTTCACTGGTGTCTTCCATTGAAAGAGAGAGGGCACAGGTGTGTGTGGAAGGGCAGAGGGGGAGGGGGAGAGAGAAAACCCCAAGGCAGCTTCGCAGTGAGTCCAGAGCCTGAAGAGGGTCTCAGCCTCAGGACCATGGATCATGACTTGATCCAAACCAAGACGTCGTTACTTAACTGACTGAGCCACCCGGTGACTCAAAGCTGCTGGTGATGTCTTCCTTCCTAATGGGTTCTTTCACACGCTGGTTAAATAATAGCTTTTTCAGGGGGTTCTTGGTGGGCACTCCAGAAGAACTGCACTTCTTCCTGAAGAGCGAGCACCACAGGGCAGGTTTCTCGGTCAGCCTGAGGGGGTTGTGGCCACAGCAGTCCACATCAAATTCTGGGTCCTGTCTCTGCTGCTTGGTCCAAAAAGAGCAGCTTTGGCAGGATGGAAACCTGAGCATACTAGGTTTATGGTGTCAAGAAGGAAGGATTTGAGAAGATACAAAAAGCCTTTGAGTACTTTGTCTTAAAGAAGGTGCTTGCATGATAGGTCTTAAAAGTGTCAGGAACTCCATAGGAGCTGTGGGTATTAGACTGGCATCTGGAAGCCCAGTGAAGATCCTGCCTCAAGCCTTGCAGGTTTAGTGTCCATCTTCTATGTAGTTTGTTTTCCTATCAGCACATTGTTCATATTTATGAAGTTTGGCAGCCCTGGGAAAAGTGACATCTTACGCCTTGGTTTTGGGACTCGAGTGTTAACAAGTGAAATGTCCTTTGTGCTCTGTACTTCCTGATTGGTTGACTTTGAACAACTTCTGAGTCAGCTCTTTCCTTCTGGCCTTGGAGGCTGTCCCTGGGGACTCTGTGTCCCACCGGGTTCGTGGGAGCCCCGAGAAGCCCAGCGGACCCTACGTGACCGCATCTTGCTGGGACATTTGTCACAGGAAAATCTGATGGAGTGATGTGATCAGGAAGTGAATGAGTTGTTATCCTTTCTTTAGCCCAGTATGTACAGAGTATTGATTTCCCCAAAGTAAAAAGCTCCTGAATGTCCTTAGGAATGTCCAAAGATAAAAGAAATACATGGTTCCTAGTGTGAATATTTCACTCCTTAAAAAATAAAACCTTACCCCCAGGAGAGAGAGACAGACAGGCAACACCCTAGAAATAAGCAGACTTCTTTAGATAAGCCTACACCAGGTTCTTAGAGAGGGATCTGCAAAATGGGAGTAGTCAGGAAGGACCCTTGTGTCGAGCCTGACTCATCCCACATTAATACCTCCAGTCAAAATAGACTCGATTCCGTTTCTTTGAGTCTTCAAAGGAGGGAATTTCTTGGTAGTCTTTATTGGAAATATTCCCATCTACCTAGGCTGCATCTCATAGATCAGTTCAGATTTCTCACCCTCCCTCATTTCTGAGCTCTTGCATAAACTTACTGGTCTTGCAGTTCCTTCCTCCACCTGCTCATGGCCATTGTCTGTGAGAATCTAGTGTTATTGGCCCCATTGGATGTCATCTAGTTAAGAGTCAGCTACTGGTCAGCATCCAGACAGCTGCCAGATGTACCAAGTGGCCACGACCGGGGGTGTTTTCCATCTGTGACAAAATGGCTTCTGTGTTTTGGGCATTTGATCCCCATGATCAACCATTATGCAGATAGGTAATGCCGTCTTTTAGACAGCGGCTGATCAAGGACCGTGTATGTTTCCCAAGAGCACACGTGTTTGTGACCTCAGCTGTGAGGGCTGAAGATGAAAATGTTATCGATTTCAAGGGTACTTTCTAGAGAATTGTGTTTGCACAACATTAAAGCTTCATGTGAATTAGTATGAATTGCATTGTGAGCGTCTTTTCTCCTACAATACTTGGAACTCTAGTTTTTGTAAAATGAGATGCTTTCTTTGTTTTGGTGTCCATATCCAAGAATTTTGTATTCTTTTAGAAATGAAATTTCATGGTCACCTGGAAGGCTCAGTCAGTTGAGCTTCTGCCTTAGACTTGGGTCATGATTCCAGGGTCTTGGGATTGAGCCCTGCTTGTGCTCCGTGCTCAGCCGGCAGTCTTCTCTGTCTCCCTCTACACCTTCCCCTGCGTCGTGATTCACATAAATAAATAAAATCTTTTAAGAAATTCAATTTTAGTGTTGCTATTGACTGATTTATTTACAATAATAAGAAATAGCATGAATGCCTTTCACTAGCTGTTTGGAAATATGTGTTCAAGTAATTGAAAATGTCACAGGTATCATCCAAATAAACACGATCACCTGATTATGAAAATCTTTATGGACTCCTGAAATCTGACAGTTTGGGCTGTGATTCTGAAGCAAATTGGGCATTGAAAGAAAACATCACTGGTTTCAGAAACTCAACAATAATTCTATTTGATTTTTGTTGGAATGATAATCCCATATTATTCTAATAGAAGCCTCCTGTCTCTCTCTCACTCATGTCTGTATCTATAAGCATCTCCATCCATAGAACATTCTCATTTATATGTCTGGGTCATTTTTTATTCTTCCCTTCTCTCATCCTTCCATAAACTTGGGGCATGTTTTTGGAAATGTTCCAGAGCAGTTTATCCAGGTCCTTCATGGATGTACAATAGAAGTCAGTGACTTCTTACCTACTGTAAGTTTACATTTACTTAGTTTGTCTATTTTATGTTGGCTTAAAAATTCTTCAGTTCTGTTATCTATAGAAGATGTATTTGCCACGTGTTTGTAGTAAAAATAAAGTCTCTTAAGATGTGCCTATTAGATATTTCCTACAGCTTCGTTGTGATATAATGTATATATGATCACAACATCTTTTTCAAGAATACAGTTTTTTGGGGGCCGCCTGGGTGGCTCAGGTTGGTTAAGCGACTGCCTTAGGCTCAGGTCATGATCCTGGAGTCCTGGGATCGAGTCCCACATCGGGCTCCCTGGTTGGCAGGGAGCCTGCTTCTCCCTCTGACCCTCTCCCTTCTCATGCTGTTTTTTTCTCTCTCTCTCAAATAAATAAAAAAGAATCTTAAAAAAAAATAGAATACAGTTTGTTGGTATTTGACATAGGTAAACACAGTGAAATTATCGGCACAGTAAGGTAGTAAACACACTCATCACTCCCAAAAGTTTGCCCTTGCTCCTTTGTAATCCCTCTGTCCTCCTTCTCCTCCATGGGGAGGCAGTTAAGAGGTGTGCTTACCTGGGGGAGGCTGGTTGAGGGTTTGTAAAGTTGATTGTTTGGGACAGAGACATTGTAAATCTTTGAGATATCCTCATCGTCTCACGTGTTATTTCAGCTTGTCCGTGTTGTGCCTGACCAATTCCCTCTTGGCCCTATTGGGGTTGGATTTCTATGGAAACTTCCCGTTATCACTGCCTCCTTGGGAATTTGTCTATTTCTCCTTTATATCTGGAGAACCATCCTCGCTGTGAGTATACTAAAGTAGCTTATATATACTGTTCTTCATAAATAAGCAGAAAATTGTATAGTCCCTGGACCTTTTCTATCCATCCAGTAACATAAATTTCCCTCTAATACATCAATTTTGATGATCACCTAGATTGAAATACATTTAAATTTGTGTTGCAGTGCCTTCTGTGATCCATATGTTATTTTTTTTTTATAGTTCGAACATAATTGGCCAACAGTGTAATATGAGTTTCAGGTGTACAACATGATTCAGCAATTCTATACATTTCTCAGTGCTCATCACTGTAAGTGTACTCTTAATCCCCTTCACCTCTTTCATCCATCCGTCCACCCACAACCCATGTGTTCTTTAGAAGTGTGTTGTGTACTCTCCATTTTTTGGGCATTCTCCAGCTATCTTTCAGTAGTTGATGTTTAGTTTGCATCATTTCTGGTCTGAGAACATACTTCCTGTTGATTGATTTCTTTTCCTTTGGTTGTTCAGATGTATCTTATGGCCCTGAATATGGCCCCTCTTAGGGAATGTTCCATGGGAGTATGAGAGGAATGTCCATACTTCTGTTGTTGAATGAAGTATTCTGCAGATGTTAATGGATCCAGTTGATTGGTGATGCTCTTCAGTTCACCTGGGTTCTCATGGACTATCTGTATCTGTTGGATCTTTCAATGTCTGATACAAGATTCTGAATTCTCTGGCTGTGATAGGGATTCGTCTATTTCCATTAGCAATTCTTTCAGTTTCTGCCTGATGTACTTTGACACTCTGTTGTTAATGCATGCACATGAGAAATTATTACGTCTTTTTTGGAGAATTGACCCCTTTAACGTTGAAGTAATGCCCGTCATTTTCCCTGACAGTTTTCCTTGCTCTGTAATGTGTTTTGAAGGATCATTTCACTGGCCGAGGGTTTCTAGTTTGATGTTTCTTTTAACACTTTAAATATTTCATCCTTCTTGATGGCAAGCTTTCTGAAAAGAAGTGTGATGCAGTCCTTATCCTTATTCCTCTTGGGTAAGGTTACTGCTCTCCTCCCCCCTTCCACCACCCACCCCCATGCCCGGGTCCAGATTTCCAGAATTGTTTCTTTGTCTTTAATTACCTGTAACTGAACATTCTGGATTAGGCATTGTTGGTGTTTTTTGTTTGTTAGTTTGTGTGTTTGTTTTGGTATTCATCCTGCTTTCCATGTTTTGAGCATCCTGGATCTGTGATTTGGTGGCTATATTAATTTAGGAAAATCCTGTCATTATTGCTTCAACTACCTCTCTGTCCATTCTCCTGGTGTTCCTATTATGTGTGTGTTACACGATTTGTCATCGTCCCACTGGTCTTAGATTTTCTGTAATGTCTTTTGAATTTTTGCCTTTGTTTTTCTTTTTGGAAGTTTCTTTATGGTGTTAGTTATTCTTTAGGCGCAATGATTCTTTCCTCCGGTATGTTGAGTCTCTTAACGAAGCCATCAAAGTCATTCTTGAGTTCTGTTATGGTGTTTTTGTCTAGAATCCCAGTAAAATCTGAGCGTTTCGTCTCTCTGCTTACATTCACCATCTCTTCTTCCTACTGCCCCCTTTTTGCTTAGATCCAATATCAGATATGGAAGGGACTTGAAATTCCCAGCCAGCCAATGCCATCATCTCTGCCTTAGAAAGTGTGATTCTAGTGCTTGTTGTCGTGGTTTTTACCTTTCGTATGCCTTGTAAGGTTGTGTTGAAAGCTAGATCTCCTGTCCTGGTAAAGGAACTGAGGTAAAAAGGATGTTAGGGTGACGTTGTCTACTCATCTGTCTGGGGTTAGACTGAGTTTCCTCCCATGTGAGACAGGGAGGAGTTTGCATTGAAGTTGAGTCTTTCCCCCTCACCTCTATTGCTTAGTCTTTGGGAAAGCCCCAGTTAGGCTCTAGAAAAGGCTTCTAGGCTCTTGTCTTTCCCCTAGAACCTAGGGGACATAGTTTCAGTTGAAGGCAGACCTTTCTAAGAAGAACAGAAAACTTCCGAGTTTAGTTCTAAAGGGAATCTCCCCCCTCTCCCTGCCAATGGAGAAACCTTCCCTTCGAAAGGAAAACAAAACTATGATGTCTTTGGTGTGCTCATCTGTCTTTTCAATTCCCCTGCCTATAGGGCTGGGTGACAAGGGCCAGAGCAGCTCTGAGGTTCCTAAGCAACATGTGAAGTGACAACAATCAGTGTGGTTTTCTGTTTGCCCTCCACTGATGGACTTTCCCCTAACAACATTATTATGACTGGCTTATTGATAGCGTGGTGATATTCCAATATCCTGGCAAGATTTGGGGACTGGCCTCAGCCTCTCCTATCCTGTAAAAAGTTTGAATGGGGAAATATGTTAATGGTGTCAAAACGGGGTCTTGCCTAGAGTTTATTGAGTTATAATTTATCAGGGTGACTCGATCTGGAGAGCCTGGTTCCCCTTTTTGGAAACATCCATTGTCATTTCTGTTGTTGCTAATGCTTCATCTCTTGCCACGTGCCACTCTTTTTCTCATCCGATGGTTTTTCTTTCTTTTTGATGACCCTCTGTTTGTAGCAGTCTGGGAAGCTTCAGAGCACCTGATGTGCCATAACTGTGTGTGAATTCAGCAAACAGCCAACGCTTAGTGAGAGTTCAGAGAAGCTTTCTGGACAAGGAAAAAGGCATAATTTTCTCAGAGTTTTAGTCACCTGCCAGCCTTCCTTCCTCCATTCCTTCCTCCATTCCTTCCATTTCCTTTTTTACAGGATTTTATAATAATCCCAGTTTCTGAACTTCAGTATGGATATCGGGTTGCAGTAAAGTTCCGGAAATGATGAATTAATGAATATTTTTAAAATGTCTGCATGATCCACTGTCAAAATTGAACAGGCTGAACGTTCATTACATAGAATGTGAATAGACATTGGGGTCAAAAATACGTTATATATTTTTGTGCTCTTTATCAGAAACGGACTGTGAACTATGATGACTTAATCAGGAAATTCCCATTTTGTCTTCTTTTTAACTCCTGTGAAGTCATTCTTCTAAACAAAATGATTATTGTAATTTTATTGGATGACTTTTCCGGTATTTGACCTGAACTAGAGATTTTAACTAGTAATACGTTTTGACATCAAACTTAATTTTGTTTCTTCCTCTCTTAGATAAAGCCTTGACAATATGACGGTAAGTATTTTGGCCTTGGTTTTCTTTATCCAAAATTCTCAGTACCGGTGTTTGATGTGGGTATAATTAGACGAGTGGTAAATATGGTGACTTCTGATGTCTAATTGACTTGTTCACTCCTGAAAATCATTCTCTTCCCCATGTGGAGTCTAAATGACAACGTGGAGGGTGTTGCCATAACTTCTGAGACCAGGGGGAGGAACACCTCATGGGAGGAGAGAGAATAAAAGAGTAATTGTTCAGAGATCTGTTTAGGAGGCAAGAGATGATAGGAACCTGAAGTCTGGAGTGAGTACTTTGCCATGACCTGGCTCTTGGTGAAATGTCGAGATGAGAAAACACTCTTTGAGTCTCTAGCAGGCCACACTTAGAGAAGAAGCCACCTATTGCCAGACAGAGGCACAATCTTGTGTGTCACAAGAGAGGTTGGAACCATGGTTTTGAGTCTGAGGTGGAGGGAGCCTTTCCTGCCAGGGAAGAATGAGTAGAAAGAAACGTGTGCCAGTGGGGGTGACGTGTTGTGTCCGTGCCTCAGAGGTTGTGGTGATTCCGCGGTGCTGTCTGTTGATGGCCAGGGTGGCTGCCTGGCACTTAGCCAACCCTCAAATGCTGGTGTTCGTCCCTGGGAGTGCAGCAGTGGGGGTGGTGAGAAGAGAGATCTCAGGGCACGGCAGTGCTCACATTGGGCCAATAGAAGAGAAGTTTGCACTTTGAGGTAAGATGAGAGAAGTATTATTTTTTAAAAGATTCTGTTTAGTCATTTGACAGAGAGAGAGAGGCCAAGCAGACCGAGTGGCTGGCAGAGGGAGGTGGAGAAGCGTGTACCCCACTGAGCTGATAATCAGATGTGGGATCCCAGGACCAGAGGTGGGATCATGATCCGATGTGGGATCATGACCCGAGCTGAAGGCAGACACTTAACTGACTGAGCCACGCAGGTGCCCCAGGATGAGAGAATTAAGTGCCACTTAGAGGAGTCTGTGTTCTCGACCTTCGATGTGTTATCCATCTGTGATGGGGCGCTTCATGAGTGTTGTTTTCCTGTCAGGGTGGAGGGTAAACTTCTCATGTTGGGATGAGAAAAGCTGGTGTTCCAGGGAGTGTGAGTTATCCAGGCCCTCCCGAGACGGTGTAACGTGGAGTTTGTCCCCAAATGTGTTTGATTCCAAAGATCTTGTCTTCCAGAGCACCCACCTAGGTTTCATGACAGGCAATCTGTGAACAGCAGGAAGTCACTGAAGGCCATGGAGTTGTCACTCAATTGCCATTTTGAGCTTTCTTGTGTGGAATTCCAAGGAGGACCTGGAAATGGACGTGGTGCTGAGCAGGAGCAAAGGATGGTTTTGTTCATTTTGGGTGGTTTGCAGGGACCTATCTTTGCACCTTAATCATTGGAGGAGAGAAATTTTAGTTGACAGCATGCTTGTTTTTTCTGTTACATATCCGGGGATGACATTAGCATTTGCAGTGTTTGCATTTTCCAAGAATGGTGCTTATAGATGGGAGAAAACCTAGAAGACATTTGATTGTGTTTCTCTATTTTTGAAAAAACATTTAAGTAGGAATCTCCCCGAAATAGGTTGTCTTATGTTTCAAATGCTGGTAAAACTTGCTTCCTTCAGGCACAATGAGAATGCTAACAAGTTAGTTGCACCCAAGTGTCAGAGAATGTGTCTCCGGAGCTCATACCCTGGGATATTCGATGTCACTGGTTTTGCTAATTATCTTAGAGATTCTTTTTTCTCCTATTAGTTACCTTACAACAAATAAATAGGAAGATCCATCGACTTAGACAAGGAAACAGGGAGCTTGCTAAGGAAATATCCCTTTGGATGCTGAAGGTATCAGGACCCATTCAAATACTTTTTGTGATTTAATTTTGGTTATTTCCACCTCTTGTAGTTCATCCTATTGACCTATTTCATGTGGTCCACAAACGGTCCTGATTTGAGAGATGCTTCACAAATGCAGAGCACTGCCTCTCTATTTTGAAAGGAGTCACACATTAGTAGATAGGTTTGTCTTACACGATGCTAGTTTTGAATTCTGATTCCTTTATCATATGTTTTATAGATCAGGGAAGGCAAGAAACATCTTGGAGAAACTCTGAATAAAGATGAGTTTCTCACTGAGGACATTGTGAAATTGAAGGTAAGAATCCCTACTTTGCCTGAATTGTGTCCTAACAACAGAAATAAAAGTAATGAGTTATCATCATCATTATCATCATCATCATCATCATCATCATCATCATTTTAAAGATTAATTGATTGATTGTTTTGAGAGAGAGAGAAAGAGTGAGTGTTGGGGGGCAGAGGGAGAGAGAGAATCCCAAGCAGACTACATGCTTAGTTTGTAGCCTGATGCAGGGGTCAATCCCATAACCCTGAGATTAGGCCTTGAGCCAAAACGAAAGCAGTTAGACACTCCACCGATCGTGCCACCATGATGCCACCCATGTGCCCAAGGAATGCATTATTATTACTCACTCAAAATGTTTTGTTGAAGGAGAACATCAAAAAGGTTGAGGCAGTTAATGAAAAGATAAATGGCACCCTTTGTTGGGCACCGGCTCATTTGCAAGCTGAGAGAAGAAGGTCAAGGATCAGGATATGGTAGCAGTTGGCTGTTGAGTTTTACCTTAATGTGGCTCCGGGAGGCTTTTGGTTCACTGGGTGAGGTGAGTGCAGCATCCTTGCCTGCTGTTTACCACAGTAGAGAGTGGGCATCTGGGCACTGAAACTCCTATGGAGCAGTGAGCTGGGATTCCACTTAGAACCATCATGAAGATGTTTGCTCTTTCAGGGACTAGGAAGTATGGTTGACTTCACAGCGAGGTAATGACCCCATCATTCAGCCTTGCCCTCCAAGATCTGTAGAAAATCCCCACAAGACACTTGGGTGATGAAGGGCGATGGCTGGCCCAATTGTACAGTGCCTTCCTCTTAATGCCAAACAGAGCATTTTCAATGTGAAGAGGGGAACATGTGTATATATGTATGTATGTGCATATATATATGAATGAAAGCCACTAAGAAAGCCATTTGTGAGTTTCTTTGACTTGAACTATTTTCCACTTTGCTTACTTTCTCCTGATTCTCTTATGCTTTAAGTGCTTTTTTGTTGCACTGCATGTTCCTGTCCTGTTAGGCATCCTCACATTGTTCTGTGATCATGATTTCTTGAATGTCTTTTCTCATATCTGTCCTAAAGGGCCAAGAAGAATTGGAGGATGGAGAGCAGAGAGCCTTGAGGGCCAAAAAACGAGCACTGCAGGGTATGTTATTTTGGGGGAAGAAATCCCCATACGGTGGCAATGAGTTTGCATTGGGAATGAAAAGAATGCCTTCCTGCCTTCAAGGTCTTGCCCTTCTCCTTTCCCGGGCAAACCCAAGTTCTCAGGTCATGTCCACATACAAACACATTCCTTTCCAGAATATGAGGAGTTATTGGAAGACCACTACAATGCCCTGAGTTCTTTGAAAACAACTCAAGAATCCGAATTGAAAATGCTGATGAGGAAAGTGGATATTGTGGTGGATTTCTCTAAACAAAGACAAGTGGCTGCAGAAGAGTAAGCTATTCCTGTGGGAATTGTCACAAATACTGTTGTGTGAAGTTATGTGATGGCCTGTCTAGATACTTGTATTTCTTTTAGAATTAGATCTTGAGTATTATGCCAAATGCATTCTGTAAAATTGTGCCTGCCGTTCCTCCTTGATGTGTGTAACCTGCATTTCCCTTTCTGTTCTAACTGCTTGTCGCGCTTGTTTTGTGACTCCTTGGATTAGAAGAGGGAAGGTACCATCATTACAAACTTTGATACCTGGATCCCCTCTGGGTCTGTCTATATTGTCCTTTTGGTTTCAGTGTCATCACATGTTCTTATCAGGCCTGAATTCAGTCACTTTTGGTTCAGTACGAGACTTGGGTCAATAATGTGGATAGAAAATGGAATTGTCTTGCTGCAGAAACACTGGGAGTTTCTTTGTGGAAAGTGGGTTGCGGCTCCAGCAGTCCCGGATCCATTCATCCAGTGTACAACTGACATCCCTCACTGTAGCCCAGTCCCTAAGAAGGCCAGTGTATTTCCCATCCACCTGATTTTTTTAGGTGTAACTCTCTTGGGTCCCAGCCAAAGCCTGCGGTTTCACTAGGGCTCACCTTTGCTGGCTGATCCTGAACTTCACTCGTTTCCTTCTAAGCCCATGCCCATAAAGTTGTTCAGCTTCTTTATAGTTCACTTGCATCTTCCAGAATGTATTGATGTGTCCTGGGGAGATTGGCTCCCACTGCCAGGCTGCCTTTCTCCTAAGCTTCCATCTTCTCCATGTGGTTCTCATGTTTCTTCATGTGCTCCTTAGAAATTGGGTGCATTCACTCATACGAGTTGGCTCTTTTGTTCAGTGTTTCCTTTATTTTCTCAGGAGGAGATCAGGACATTAGAGTCCCTCATTCACGTGGAAAAGCAAAACTGTTCCTGGTCTTCCCTAGAGACTCAACTTTGTGTTATTCCATCCCACACCGGGGATGGGGGCTGCTCTGTGTCATTGGCATCTTGGTTCTGTTCATTGGTAAGTTCTTTTCGGCATAGGTACCATGTCCTGACCATCTTTCCGTCTTCTACACCTTCCACCTGATCCACTCCACCACAGCTGCTCCAGAAGGCATTTGCTGAAGGATTACCTGAGACACCAGAAGCAAATGCATGTATCTTTCTCTGTCTAGAGCTTTTGACTCAGTTTCTAAGAGTCTTTTTCATGTGTTCTTGAGTAAATCCGGAGTCCTGTTCAAAGTGGTTAAACCAACACCATGAACAAAAGAGTCTGAGGGCAGCACAGCAAACCAGCCTTTCTAAGTACCCTCCTTTGCTGCTTTCACTATCAGTGAACTCAGTCTTGTAAAAGTCCTTTGACTCCATGCAGTTGATAGTTTTCCATCTGAAATCTGTTGCGTGGAGATAACACCCTGACTATGTGACAGTTCACAGCGTTTTATACCTCAGGACATATTCCCGGCACTAAGATTGGCCTTTTCCTCCTCCAGGATCTCCGAAGGATGTCGTGGGGTTGTACTTCTAAGTCCTAGAAATGTCGGAGTGAGTTGCCATGCCAATGAAGCCATATTCTGGAAGTGTTCCTTTCAGGTTGATTGTCTGTGTCAGGCACAGCCTTGGTCTGAGGATCAGGGCTCCCCATGGAGGTGTAAGACTAAGGATCGTCCCCTGCTTCATTCTAATGGGTATAGTTGGTCAAGCATGGTTTTTCGCTTTGACCTGAAAGGAGCCCTCACCATCTCAGGCAAAAGACAAACTCGGAGATGGCACGAATTGCAATGTTATTTGGGGGCTTGATGATGAATGAATTGAAGTAGAGAAGTATAAAGACAACTCTGATTGCCGGAGACTTGGCAGCTTCCAGAGTTTGATTTTTCTTTAACACTAAATGGGGCCTTCAGGTTGTTTCCCTCATTGTGTTGTCAGTCTGTGCATTTATGCTGGTCATTTGAATCTAGGCCATCAGGTGTGTTGGGAGGAAAAACGGCAGCAATTCAGGACCTTGGCTACTGGACTGTGTATATACCTTTCCCATCTTAGGAAGCTGGAAAATACACACTGTGAACTGAAGGCACAGAAGAGTCAACTGGCAGCTGCTAAGGAACATTTGAAACTGGTTACCGAAGAGATACACAAGTATAAGTGAGTTCAGACACTAAATATTACCGGCTCCTGAAATCCCTGTTCACTTCGTATTTTTAATCTTTGTACATGGTTTAGACTCAATTAACAAGTAGTATAAACAAAAATTCAATGCCATATCCAGAGAGAATTAGCAGACACAAAAAGACAAGTTTTAGAAAGAACAAAACAATTATGTTACTAAACATGTCCTGAACCCCAGCGCTAGCCTGACTCTATGGAAACTTCCGCCATGCCATTCCAACCCCCAGGGGTGGTGTCAGTGGTCCTTATCATGAGGAAAGCAGTTTGGCGTAGGATGAATCCTGCCCAAGAACCCGGTAGTGTCATCTGATGGCACGGTCTTTGCAACTTTTGGAAACATGGCGAGATAGAAGTTAAAGGACAATAGAGCTCCAAGATAAAAGCTCCTTGTCATGTGATAAATCAGGGAAAGATTGATATCAGGTAAGGAAATTTTGTCAACTCTGAACCCTGCAGGTGTGGAAAAACGAGTAAGGAGAGGATGTAACGATAGGTTTGATCCTACTGTACATTTATTATCATGTGAATGTGTTTCCTGTGTCAGGATAAATCATATGAGGGGACAGATCAGAGGAGGGTGGCCACATGGGCAGGTGATTTAAAATCACACCCAAGGGGCGCCTGGGTGACTGTTGTTAAGCGTCTGCCTTCGGCTCAGATCATGGTCCCGGGGTCCTGGGATCAAGCCCTACATTGGGCTGCTCTGCGGGAAGTCTGCTTCTCCCTCTCCCACTCCCTCTGCTAGCGTTCCTTCTCTCACTGTGTCTCTCCCTGTCAAATAAATGCATAAAATCTTTTTAAAAAACTAAAATCACACCCAATATTGGGCTTTATCTGACAAAAGCAATTATAACTCACAGACGAGAAATTGGAGAAATGCAAGATCACCTGCAGAAGGCAGAGCTCACCTTCAAACACAAGGTAACCTGAGTTCTGCCCCAACATACTGGCCTGTTCGTGCCTCCTGCAGGTGATGGAAGTGGCCCTTAGATCCCTGAACATGGGCTCTTGGTCAATTGACTATTTCAGGTCGCAGCTCAGGAGAGAAGTGCTCTAGATAATTGGGTAAGTGTTTTCTTTTTCCTCCTCTTCGTTTGGGGCACAGCCCGGCACAACTGAGGGTGGATTTGTTTTTCTCCCCCGGGTCAAGGCTCGGTTTTGGGAGAGGAAGATAGTGCAGCAGAGCAGGGAGAACGCCTACATGAAACACAGGTGTGCGGGTTTGACGTGCCTTTTTATGGGTGTCTTGAGGGGTCAAGGCTAAGCTGTTTAGTGTCTGGTAGAAGACATGGTGTGTAATTCTTATAGACGTCCATTCTTTTTCTGCATTCCAGACTGCACATGATGAGGAGAGAGACGCCGCCTGAGGGATCCATGAGGCAGGAACAGATGCCGGGAAGATCCGAGATATGGAACCGTGTGCAGAGAGGTAGGGAGCATGCTGTGAAATGCAGGAGCCTGATTTCTGCTGGGAAAGCACTTGATGTCCTCCCTGTTCTTGTGGGTGATCGTTGTGTGTCCTAGAGAGAATCACAAGCACTACCTAAGTACAGCAGGTTGTCTGAAGGCGTGACGGGAGGGTGTTTCCTCAGGTGTCTACCGGCAGCAGGGCACCCGTCCCTCTGACAAGTGGAGCTCACGCCCCTCCCTTGACTGCAGACCCCCCACCACCACCTCCACCATGCCCCTACTGCAGAGCTGAGCCTGGAGCAGTTGTGAGCCTGAGGTCCGTTCCCACCTTGATGCAATGGTGAAACCTTTTTGAAAAAGAAAAAAAAAAAGACTATTTGAGAAAAATGGCATTTACCCCTTATGGATATTCTTTTATTTTTGTTTTATATGTAATTTACAGTACTATATTCATCAATGAAATTCGTGCATTTTACTCCTCTAATATTATCAGTATAATGCCACAGCTTTACTTCTCAATCTGCCTATTTTTTTCTTTGTTCTTGACTGTAGGATTAGTCTACTCCAATTCTCCTCTTCAATATTTACATAATAGCCAGTCACACATGCTAGGCCTCATCTAGAGATTGAAAGATTGCACCATTAACTGGCGACCTGAGGAAAGAATGTATGCCTTTCGTGTTGCGGGTTTGTTGATATCACCCACTCAAGGCTATTCTCACTTAGATTTTTAATCTATGAAGAAAAAGTGATTTTTTTGGATCTGTATTGAGCACCCCAATTTCAGTATTAATTTCCAGCCTGTTGTACCCCAATCTGTCCACTGTGGATTGATTGCTTATTGAAACACTGGAACCAGGGTCCTGGAGTGTCTCCCGGAAGAATCAGGTGACTGGTATCTCTCTTAGCAAAGAAGTCGCTTGAGTCATGTGGGGAAACCCTCTATTCAGATCAGGGACCCGAGTGTGGGAAAGAGTGTAAGATGGTGGAGGAAAGCACAGAGGGTATCCAAACCACAATAAACCTCCATCCTTTGTCCCATCCAGAATCTAGACCGGTTCCCAGGATGAACAGCAGCACCAGCCTGAAAAAGGACCCAGAGATGAGTACGGTAAATGCTATGGGCGTTTTCAGTTGTGCCTGTTTCTGGAAGTTACTCCTGTAGGGACAGCACCCTGTCCTGGCCTTGTGGCTGTTGAGTGTGTTCTGTGATTTATCTGAGGCATCCTTCCCCTTTCAGAATGCAAGCTGTTTACCCAGGAGCCTCCAGGCTTCCCCATTAGAGATCCTCAGCTTACGTGCTTCCTCCCGAATTTGTAGATGCTTAGAGGCAAATGATGGTAGGATGCTCACCTCAAATGTGTGTGTGTGTGTGTGTGTGTGTGTGTGTGTGTGTAAAACCCTGGAGGAGGGCAACATCTCACTCCACACTGAAGTCGGCCAGTCCCGCTGACTCCTTGCAGTTTGCTTTCCCGCGGGAGCGGTAGTGGTGTTGGTTTTTGGGTCAGGAGACTGACCTGGGAGAATGTCTGCGGTAATCCTCACAGCTGGCAGTGGGAAAAGCCATGCCCTGCCTCACACTCTGTACCATATTCTTTGGGCAGCTGTGAGTGTTGGTGGAGAAGGTGAGCTGCGACCTCATGTGCATTCCATCTGTGTGGGTAAAGACATGACCCAGAATCCCTCCAGTTGCACCCTGGGTGAGATGAAGGTTAACTCTGCCAGGTGCCAGGTGTGTGGTGGAAAACGATCCCCGGAGCACAGCTGTCAAGAGGGAATCCCAGTGACTCCTTGGAGGGCCCACACCTCACACGTTTCAGCTGTGCTCCTGTGAGTGGGTTCTGATGCGGTTTGGTGGTGGTGCCAACTGATAGCCTCTCTCCTGATCCATACTGGGAGGGTCACACTTGCTATCCAGACACATTGGTTTGCATCCGGGTATGCAGAATTGTCCCTTCAGTGGTTCTTGGCACCAAGGGCGATGCATTTGCTCTGTGCCTGAACTAAGGAGCATCAGAATGTCGGTGACGCTGATCCACAGAGCTGGGTCTCACTAATTCATAGGGATCGTTGCACCTCTCAGCACTTTTCCAGGTCTGCTGATGAACTGCAGAAATCCCTGTCTCTTGAGCGGTGTCTGTTGCCATGGACACACTGGGAGAGTAGAATACTCCTTTGTCACGAGGGAATCGGAGCGGGGTCAGGTGGGAGTTAGTGGGCAGCCGTTGGACCCACGATGGGCTGTTCTTCCATCTTGGACACTGGGCTTCAAGCCATTGCCCCTCATTCTGTCTCTGCTCAGTATACAGAAGGAGATTCTGTAGTTGTCACGGCGGGTGAAGTGTGGTCCTGGACGTTGATGCCAGCCCATCTCTAATAGACCCTTGTATTAGTTTGGTATTAACTCTGCCAAGCCTTTGGGGCAGTATCCGTGCCTCTATAGAGTTGCAGACATATATTAACATGTGGTGACAGTAGTTTATCCCTATGGCATCTGTTCACCCCAGGCCATAGGTGGGACGCAGGAGATAAGTAACCTCTGGCACAGATGCTCCTGTCCTGCAATGTGGTGATGGGGAAGGTTTCAGGCGCTGAGACCTGTTTCTTTGGGTTTCAGCTTTTGTTGGTGGTGTTACTTTTCTGTCTCATCTCAGCCTATAGTTTATTTTGTGTGTGTACATCTGTATGGATGCACAGGGGCTTTGTCATTTCCTAGGACCACCCTGCGGGCCTACCCCAGGGGACCTAACTTATCACCGTTCCTGTACTATGGGCCATGTTAACAGCCTGCACCCTGCTGGCCTCATGAACCTCACCGACCACCTCCACCTCCTGCATTTGGCAAAGTGATCTGAACAGCAGTTCTTCCCTTGCAAAGCATATTCGTCTTTCTCCACGAGGAGACTTTGGAGAAGATGTAGAAGTGCTGCCTTGGGCTTTGTATTACAAGAGTTCCCCTGGCTAAATACATTGAAAGTTTCCTCAGTTTCTACATTATTATTACATTTTGGGGTTTTGTCATTTTTCCATTTTGATCTGGGTAGCTGGTGTGTCTTGTAGAGAGAGAAAGACATTTTACAGAATGTCGGACATAACCTTTTTCTGCCAGGCTATTTCCAGGGACCACATTTTGGGCTGTTGAGGGATGAAGGACACTGCTCAGTTCATTTTTTTTTAATATTTTGTTTATTTATTTGACAGAGAAATAGAGAGCACAAGTAGGCAGAGCAGCAGGCAGAGGGAGAGGGAGAAGCAGGATCTCTGAGGAGCAGGATGTCCGACGCAGGGCTCAATCCCAGGATCCCGGGATCATGACCTGAGTCAAAGGCAGACACTTAATGGAGTGAGCCACCCAGGCACCCCAGCTCAGTTCATTTTTAGCTGGTTGAGCCCGGACTGTTTTTTCCTTAGCTATGAAAACGCCTGATGTGATATGGAGGGCTGTGGTCCCTTCTTTGAGGGGGAAGGACAGGTCTTCCCCTTGAATGCAGGCACCGGCAGAAACATGTGGGAAATGCTCTATGTCTGAGAAGGGACCCGAGAGTGGGAGAGAAGGGAATGTGATGGCAGGAGGTTTGGAGCATTGGTTTGAATTCTGCACAGTCAATGCCGGTCTGCAACCACCTCCACTGGTTCTAGGCCTTGGTCTGACGCTGAAGCTGCTGGGGCTCCCATGAGGAACAGGGGCACTGAGCCTCACAGAGGTCCAGGGATGGGCAAGGTACCTCTTTTGGCCTTTTCCAGGTGTTCCACAAACTTCCCTTACTGAACTGCACCCAGTCCTGGCCTTGTGTCCGTTGGGTGGGTCCTGCAGTTGGTCTGTGGTGTCGTTTACCTTTCAAAATGCAAGCAGTTCACTCAGGGGCTGACAGGCTTCTCCATTACAGATCATCACATTCAGTGGCACCCTCCAAAGCCACAGGTGCTTAGAGGTGGCTCACTGTGGGTGTGTGTGTGTGTGTGTGTGTGTGTGTGCCCAACCACCCCTGCCGGCTCACAATGCCTGTGGGGGGAATTAACTCGAGGAGGATGACGCCTCATTCCACAGTGAACTCCCTGGCCAGCCTGACTCCCAGTCAGGTTACGATCAGGTGCGATTCAGGTAGTGTTCATGTTGGGGTTAGATGATCAACCTGTGACAAGGTCTCTGGTAATCCTCACAACTGGAAACTAGGGGAAACGCTTCTCCATTTTATAATGTCTGTTTGGCAGGTTGGAATGTTCTTAGATAGGGCAAGTTTCATAAGTCATCCATGTTTTACTTCTGCTGGTAAAAATGCTGTACAGAATCCCTCTACTTGTTACCCTTTCTACAACTGTTTTGAATTTCCAAAGCTGTTGGGTGGACTGGCACACACTTTCTGAAGGGGGGATGTCAGTGATTAGCTGCGTGACCAGTGCCACACAAGCCCTTCCGTTGGCCTTCTAGGAGCAGGTCGTTTTGGTCCTATGTCACTGTGAGAGCTGGTTTCTTGTCTCATCACACGCTCTGCAGTTGTCCATCAGAAAGCATATACATTTTGGTGAATTTTCTTATTTAGCCTTCCCATCTTAATTTGCCACTGGACAAAATTGCTCTGGAACTCAGTGTGCAGAAATTTCCAAAGAGTGTGTTTTAAGATAAACACAGCTGCTGCACATAAATAAGGGCTATTGGTATAATGTTCCTGTCAGAAAACCCTTTTCAAGGCCCCCTGTCAGACTTCAGGCCCCTAATATCTCCTGGGTCTTTGTGGCCTTGGACAGAAACTGCAAAGGGTAGAAGACAGCTTTGTTGGGAAGTGAGGCAGGTGCGGACAGTCAGGGGCTTGGCAAGCAAAGGATTCACCTCGAGTGCCTCGGATTCCTTGTGGAGAAAGGCATTCAGTTTCATCACATTCTGTCTCTTCTTAACAAACCCATATCTATGGTGGTTGAAGAGGAACGATGAAGTGTTGCCCAGGATGTTGATGCCTCCGTGTCTGGAGTATGCTGCTTTACTCGTATCCAGTGATTCCTTTTCACCATATAAGACACTACTTCTTCGTAGTGAATGTTGGCAGACAGGGGTAGTGATGTTTGGTAACAGTAGGTTATTCCTGTAACATCTATTCCTCTGCTCCCTGCCTTATTATACTTAGTACCAACTGAGAGGGATATAGTTTTCTAGCACGATGCGGCTCTTCTGGAACATGGTATTGCAGAAGGAGCCAGATGCTGAGAGCTTGCTCTTTGGGTTTCATCTCTTGGTGTTGCAACTTTTGGCTGTCTTAGCCGAATATTTTGTCCTCTGTTCTGCAGGTCGGTACATATGTGAGAGGGTATCCTCGTGCTCCAAGGCCACCCCATATGCCCTACCACATGGTGGTGTTTACCAGGCTTCACTGGCTATGGGCTACCTCAGCCTCCTCCACATGGGTGGACGGGGGGCCTCACCCACAGCTCCACCACATGGTAAGATGATCTGAATTGGATGACATGTGTTGCAAAGTATATTCCTAGTTTATGTGCTTATGTCAGCAGAGAAGATGTAGAGGAGGTACTACAAGGCTTTGCAATGCAAGGATAGACCTGAGTAAGGACATAATAACTTCCACACCTTTCTGTGGACATCCATTTCATGGACTGTCTTGTTTTACCCTACAGAACTGGGCAGCAGGTGTCTGCCATGGAGAAGAAAAGTGACATTTTGCAAAAGACAAACATGAAAGCATTGCCCAGGTGCATTGCACAGACACAATGTTTTGGGCTCTGGGATGGATGGAATGCAACCTTCACATCCCTCTTACTTGTGGAGGCTCCAGTTGTCCAGTGTTATTGATTAGTTATGAAACCTCTGTCCCTGGGTGGATTGGTCACATCCTCAGGCGTGAGGGACTGGTCTCTCCTTTGTCCACAGGGGTGAGAGGAGACCTGTGAGAAATGCTCTTCATCTGGAAGGGACTTGGGAGTGGGAGAGAGTGGAATATGGTGGGGCTGGTGTAGAGGTTTGGCTTACATCCTGCATGGTCAAGGCCAGTCTGAATCCACCTCCAACCCTTCTAGGACTTCAGTCATTTTCAGAAACCTGTGGCGCTCAAAGGGACAACAGCGGCACCCCGCCCAAGAAGGTCCCACAGAAGGACCAGGTAAATACTGTGGCCGTTTTCAGTTGTAACAATTTCTGGAATCCTGTTCCTGTCTGGGCAGCACCCTGTCCTGAACTTATGTCTGTTGGGTTTGTCCGGAGATCTGTGTGTGGTGTCATTTACCTTTCAAAATGCTAAGTCTTCATTCATAGCCTACAGGCTTCTCTGTTTCCAGATCATCACATTAGGGTTGTGTCGGTGGAAGAAACACAGAGTTTTGCTGAAGCCTTGACATTGCAATGGGAATCCTGGCTGGGCACGTTTTAACAACCTGAAGTTTCTCAGGACATACACGTGTTGTGCTTGACGATTTCCATGCACTGAGCAGTGGGGGAGATGCTGTTGTTGCAAAGGAAGTGTCTTTATTGCACAATGGCAGACATATATTTCTTACCATCGTGCACGTCCAGAGTCCACATTTGTTGTTCTGGGAGGGATGAAACACACCTCACACTTCGTTTGCAGCGTTTTGAGTTTGAGCTCTCATTTCATTAGTTATATAAACATCTGAAGCAAGGGTATTGCCCCTTGATTAATCATTAGGGAAGGGTTCTGTCCCTTGTCCTCGGCAGTCAGTGGATACTTGTGGGAATCCCTCTTGTCCAGTAAGTGAGTTGAGAATGGAAACAGTGGCAGATGCTGGAGACAGGTGTAGATGGATGTTGGAAAGTTGCTCAGTCACTTCCAATGGGCTGGTCTTTTGTCTTTTCTTGGACGTGGTTCAGGTACAGACCCTGGGGCATTGTCCATAAGGAATAGCAGTCCTGTATACAGGCCTCTCATGTTATGGGAGAGTGAATGTTGCTAAGGACATGATAACTTTCTTCAGGTTGCTCAGGAGATAAATTTGATGCACTTTGTCTTTCACTCATACTGAGGTGGTTGGCAGGTCCCTTTGTGGTGAAGGAGAGCCGCTCTTCTCTGAAAGCTGGGCACAGCGAGTATGTGCACTCACACTCTACAGAGGCGATATTCCGTGCTCCGGGAGGGATGAGGCCTACTCTTAACGTTAGGAATTTAACGTGTCTGAGAGCAAGGAGGCACATATTCGTTAAATGAGATACATGTTGTGTTCTGTAAAAGGGAAGCACCAGCGAAGGATCTGAAGGACAAGAGAGCAACCCATGAGTCACTAGAAACAGGAGGTTGTGGATGAGAAGGATGGAGGGGCTCAGGGGAGTGGATGGGCCTCTCTTGGTTAGAGTGGGTGCCCGTTCTTGGCAGGCCAGCAGCTTCAGCAGTGTGTGTGAGGCCACCGTGAGATCCACACCGAGTTGCTGCCTCTGTCCGTCACACGGTGTGGATAATGCAGTTATTTGTACCAGAACATCACTGTTGCCATAAAGCTGTTCGTTCATACTGTATAAAGATTGTTGTTTCCGCTGGATTTCTGAAGGTTCTGAAATGGGTGACAGAATGTGGTGGAGATTTGGGAAATTTAACTTGGTTCCTTTGGGGAATCTCATCTGCCTGAGTTTGTGGGTCCCAGTGAGAAAAAGTGAAGACGGGACCGAGATCAGCAGAGTGGCTGCCTTGGCCTTCAGCCTGAGCCAGACTCTTCGTGGGGAATTCAGGATTGACCAGATCCACCCTAGCTGGATCCCTGTCACTACGCCTCTGCCTCTGAGTCACCACTCTGCATGCACTTTGCATCTCCATGAACTTCGTCACAGGATCCTGCAGATTTACCTGTGTTCCTGATTTCTCAGCCCGAATGGCAGCTCTCAGTGCGGCCTACTTAGAGCCTCAGCTTTGTTATCTGTGAAAGGGGAGCATATTGGTTTCTGAGGTCATTAGAAGAATAGGAGTTGAAATATATAAAGAATCTGCAGGTGCCCCTGGATGGCTCAGTGGGTTAAGCATCGGACTCTTGATTTCTGCTCAGGTCATGATCTCAAGGTTCTGAGAACGAGCCCCAAGTCATGCTCGGTGTTGAGTGTGGAGCCTACCTAGGAGTTTCTCCCTCCCCCCGCCCTCCCCGTTCGTGCAAAACTTTGCCCTTTCTCTGTCTCTGTCTCTCTGTCGGAAAAAAAGAAAGAGAATATGTAAAATATCTGGGCTGTTGGCCACTCCCCCTTCTCATTATTTAAATGAAAATAGCTCCATGCAGATGAGCATGAAAAGATGTTCATTTCAGTCCACACCATTACAGTGAGAGTATAACACCTCAGCCCAGAGTTTGCCAATCCTCATTTCAAAAATAAGGAAAAGACCCCTCTTTATTTTCTATTAAATTTTAGGTACTAGCTAAGAATGAAGTAAAAGATCATTACAGGAACATGTACATTAAGAGATTTATATCTGAGAGGTGAAGACAAGTATTTTCTATTACATATAGACTCATGGAGGCAGCCACACACTCAGGTGTCCATTCAAGGCCTCAGATAGAGTACAGGAAGCAAATGCATTTAGGCAAACAGAAGGTCACAGTGTACTAACCCAAATCTATTTGCCGTATAGGACAGGAAATTTGAAGTTTGAAGACCTCCCTGAGCAATTACAACCAGGCGGTGTGTGTATAAATTTAGAAAATTGTCAGATCAGCCTAATGTCCTGAATGCTGTCCCTGCCCACCCTGTCCCCTGTGCTCTGTCTCTCCTGGTATCCCCCAAATAAACCTTTCACAGTTCTGTCTCTGTGTCAGCGTCTGCCTTCAGGAGCCCTACAGTCACTCGCCTTCGAGTGCACAGTTTGAATCCTGTACACAGAACAAACTGGCAGCAGTGGTGGTGATGGAGGTTATAGCAGGATTCCCCGTTGTGGTATCTATCCTGCAGGGGACGTAAGAAATCCTTCTGGGGAGGCGGACACATCTTGTGTTTAGGTCTGTTGGTGGTTGTAGTAACTCAGGTGATAGATACTCTTGAGCACATGGCACCTGCTAGTTTAGGTGTGTGTGTTGATCAGCAGGGGAGGGGTCTGTCCCCAGGCAGCGGTCTATTGTGATGGTGAGGAATGAACGAAACATCCCTAGTGGCCCTGGGAGACCGGTGAGGAGGCCGTGCATTAATCCAGATTTTGTTCACTGGTTTGACCTTACCAGGTGCCCTCCAACAGCAGGTGGGCTCTGAGGGGTGGCTGATGGTGGCAGTTTTCTTGGTAAGACCCATAATGCCCACAATCCTCCCACAGTTTCCTTGTTGAGGGATGGGCAGGGCAGAGGCCAATGACAGGAGCCCCATTCCTCCCTCACCACACAGGAGGATTTGGGTGTATGCTTCTGTCGTTTTTTAGGTCGTTTACTCCAATCCATTCTGCACCAGAGCTCCTGGATCTTGCAAAGCCCTCCTTCTTCCCAGGTTGTCACTTGGGAAGATGGGCACACCTCCTTTTGCATGGGGTGGTGGGGCCAAGCCTCAGGATCTGTTATGGACAGAGAGGGCTTGGCTGGACCTGAGCATGCTCTGTCCCTCCAGCTGAGAGGCCATGGCTTTGAGCATTGTAGGGATTCCCAGGTCGGCCAGCAGAGGGCACCTGCGCACCTCCAACCGGGAGGGGGAGGTTTCTCTGTCTGTGCTGACCCAGGGCATCTCAGAGCAGGAAGGACTTCTGTAGCAGCCCAAGGATCGAGCCCCAATGTGGCTGCCCCAGGATAGAGAGCCAGAGCTGGGGTTCCAGTAGGTTCTGCTGCCGCCCTGTGGGAGACCCTGGGGGCTTTGCAGCAACTTGGTGCCTCCTGAGGTGGGACTGAGAAGCTGCCTTGTTGGGTGAGTGCTGAGGAGGGGCTCTGGGCGGCTTCCCCAGGACATGCTGGTAGGTGAGCAGCACAGTCGCTTGCATTTGGGGGGCTGTTCCCCTGGTTCATTCCTCCTTTTCCCTGAGGGTATTTGAACAAGACCTCTTTTACTCAGGGATCCGTGGGTTGAGGAGTCCTGCGACGTCACATCAGAGATGCTATTTGGTTTGTTACAGTTGCAGGCTTGTTTCTGGGGAGAAATCCTGACTCCAATTCAGAGAAATGTGAGCTGCATTCAGTTGGGACACGAATACAGGAACTGTTGTCAGAACCTTTTAGAAGGAGGAGATGGGATCCCACTTTCTGAGTTCTGCTGGAGCCAGAGCCCCAGGTAAATGCACAGAGTGTCTTCCACTTAAACATGCTTTTATTAATTTGCAATCGTTATTTTTTTCCAACAATGTTACAGTAGTTGGAAATGAGTGAAAACTTGACCGGTACTTAATGTCTTAAAACTTCCATTATTTTAATGTTAAATTTACACCTGAAATATGATTTTTTATAATTATCCTTTCCTGTCTTCATTGGAAGGAAACTCATCCATAATACCTTTCAAATATATTCATTATCTCATCTACATTTCTTTCTTTCTTCTTCTTCCTTTTTTTTTTTTTAAGATTTTATGCCAGCACCACGGGGGTGGGGCGGGGGACGACAGAGGGAGAAGGGGTGACTCAACACTGAGCAGGCAGCCCGGCATGGGACTCGATCTCGGGACCCTGAGATCAAGACCTGAGACAGATGCTTAACTGACTGAGTCACCCAGGCGCCCCAGCTTATCTCCTTTTCAACTGAGATTTGCCATGTTTTCTAATTTCTCATGAACCCTAACAGACTTCAATAGTTTTAAATTGGTTGCAGTTTACTAAAGCTCATTCACAGGATCCCACTGACTTCTTCTGTTCAAAGTGTCAAGACCACTTCTAAATACATGGAAGATTATACTAACTAAGCGAAATTTGTGAATCACTGTTTGAAGAAAAAGCATGATGGTATTTTTGTTAAGATATTAAAATAGATGCTTACATCCACTGGTTCATGCACTTCCAACTTTTTTCTTTTGTTCTCCTCTGTTGCTTATTTCTATTTCAGTTATTTTATTACTGTATCTTCCTGAGTTTTACATTCCTCACATGTACTTTCAAGGATCCTTTCCGTCATTTGTAAGAAAGAAGACAGACCTTCTGATGAACATGCAGCTTTGTATAATTTCAAGATTTGTTGTTTTCGTTTTTATAAACTTTTCCCGCCCATTTGAATATATCATCCCACCTTGACAAGTTACATAAAAAGTGTAATCTTGTATCAGTATGATTTCGTTTCATTATACTGTGTTTCTTCATTTGATATTTTATGTTTATGTCTAAAACATGATAATATCTCGTAAGTTCAGTGAATGTGGAAAAAGTATGAAATTTTGAAGGTTTGCATATTTGAACTCATAAATGCAGAGGAATTCCCTGTTAAATTAAGGCTATTTGCGGGGGTGGAGCAAGATGGCGGAGGAGTAGGAGACCTAGATTTCATTTGGTCTCAGGAATTCAGCTGAATAGGGATCAAACCATTCTGAACACCTACGAACTCAATAGGAAATCAAAGAGGAGAGTAGCGACAACTCTCTGAACAGAGAAGCGACTACTTACTGGAAGGTAGGACGTGCGGAGAAGTGAATCCAATGCGATATTCGGGAGGATAGATGGCAGGGGAGGGGCCTCCGTCGGCCACTTCTGGCAAGTGATAGAGCCGCGGAGCACAAAATCGGAAGTTTTAGAAGTCAGCTCCGCTGAGGGACATCGCTCCAGTGGCTAAGCGGGGGGTGGAATCCTCGCGTGACAGTGTGGTCTCAGAACCCTCGGGGTCACAGAAAGACCGGGGGTGCCTGAGTGCGCCAGAGCTCCCAGGTATCGGAGTGGGGAAGCCGGCTGCAGAGACGGAGCCAAGGCGCGGGCTCTTAGCTCGGGGCTGCCATAAACTGATCCGCGGCCCAGGTGGGCCACTGCTCCTCCAGCAGGGACCCAACAAGCAGCAGAGCTGGCGAGACTCCCCTTCCTTCCTGGGGAGGAGCGGCGTGGGAACGCACAGCAGGGATCTGCTGGGTTTGGAGACTCCACACGGGGTCGGGTGCCAGAGATAGCAACGCTCGGTCACAGGCCGGGTTAGCACGCAGTGCGGCCGGAGACTGGGGAGACGGGAGTGACTGCTTTTCTCTGAGGGCACACTGAGGAGCGGGGCCCTGAGTTCTCAGCTCCTCCAGGTGGAGATTGGGAGGCCACCATTTTTGCCCTGGTCCTCCAAAGCTGTACGGAGAGCTTGCAGGGAACATAAGTTCCTGAGAGCAAACCCGAGCAGCTTCCTTAGCCCGGACCAACAAGGGCGGGGCAATTCAGCCTCTGGCAAAGACATTTGGAAACCACAGCAACAGGCCCCTCCCCCAGAAGATCAGCAGGAACAGCCAGCAAGCCAAGACCAAGTTTACCGATCAAGGAGAACGGGAGAACCCCAGCGCTAGGGGAATATTGCACATAGAATTCACGGCTTTTTTTTTTACCATGATTCATTAGTTCATCAAAGTTAATTTTTGTTAACTGTTTTTTTTTATTTTTCTTTTTCCCTTTTTTAACCAACATCTTATCAATCCCTTTTTAAAAAAAAAAACATTTTTTATTTTTAGAGTCATATTTTATCCCTTCATAGTAGCTACCCTTATTTTTGGCATATATATATAAGTTGTTCTCTCTTAAAAATAGAACTACCATATGATCCAGCAATTCTACACCTGGGTATTTATGCAAAAAACACAAAAACACTAACTTGGAAAGATAATGCACCCCATGTTCATTGCAGCATTACTTACAGTAGCCAAGACTGGAAACAACCTCATCCATTGAGACATGAGTACATAAAGAAATGTGGTATATATATATACAATGGAATATTATTCAGCCATAAAGAAGAAAGGAATCTTGCCATTTGCAACAACATGGATGAATATTGAAGGCGTTATGCTAAGTGAAATAGAGAAACAGAAATACTGGAGGATCTCACTTATATGTGGAACCTTAAAAAACAACAACCACAACAACAATAAAAAAACAAGCTTAAAGATACAGAGAACAGATTGGTGGTTGCCAGAGGCAGGGTATAGGGGTGGGAAAAATGGGGGAGGGGAGTCAAAAGGTACAAACTTCCAGTTATAAAATAAATAAGCAGGGGAGGAAAAGGGACTGATCATTGACCTCAGTGAGAAGAGAAATTTTCCCAAGAGAGTTGTGGAGAGAAGGTTCCATTTTATTGGCTATGATTTTAATGCTGTGGGTACATGTGTCAAGGCCGTGTAGTTGTATTTTTCCTTCATTGCTGCCCAGGGACTATGACTGAATACTCTTGAGTGTCTGCTTTCAATCAAGAACCTATACCCCACCCTCCCTCCTGAGACAGAATTTGAGTCTGTACAGACTTTTAAGATGTGAGTGATTTTTCCTGAGCACTTTGTCCTCTGGTTTCCACTGATGCTTTAAGATGCCAATTGGTAGTGTGGCAGTGGTTCCCTTGCAGGTTGCTCTTACCACCTCTCTCTTTGTTTTGCAGTTTTGCTCTGTTGTCACTAGGTGTAACTCTTTTTATTTATCTTTGTTAAAATTTGGTGAGCCTCCTTGGGGCACCTGGGTGGCTCAGTCATTAAGCGTCTGCCCTCGGCTCAGGTCATGATCCCAGGGTCCTGGGATCGAGCCCCACATCAGGCTCCCTGCTCCGTAGGAAGCCTGCTTCTCCCTCTCCCACTCCCCCTGCTTGTGTTCCCTCTCTCGCTGTGTCTCTCTCTGTCAAATAAATAAATAAAATCTTAAAAAAAATAAATAAAAATAAAAATTTGGTGAGCCTCCTGAATATGAGGATTGGTGATTTTTTCTGATTCTGCAAAATTCTCATCTATTTTTTAACTTTGCCTTCTGCCAATTATTTCCACTCTCTAGCAACTTTCATTAGCTTACACAAGGGTGATTCTTGGTCTCTTTTCATACTCTTCATCTATTTGGTCTGCTTTTTAATCTATATGGCTTTCTATCACCTCCTCACTAGTATCTACAATTTTCAGGTCAGTTTGTATTATGTATCAAAACATTGTTCCTTAAACTATACTTCATGTTGAATACTGAATTTATACCTTAATTACAAAATGAATTGATACCTTTATCTCAACCACTATGACTTTTGAAAAACCTAGCATCATTTTCAAACCCCGCTTCTTGTCGTCATTCAAAATTGTTCTATTTCTGAAGAATTAAGCTCCAAATTCTTACTCTGCCCACAATCTTATATTGTTCTAAACTCAGATCCTTTACTTTGTACTAGTCCTTCAACCACATGGAAGCTGTCTTACCCTTGTCCACATTTATCATGTCTTACCAGTATTACTAAAACAACCGCCCTGCCGTGATTCACTCCTCAATTGTGATCCTTCTCCCTTACTATCACTAGAATATTTCTGTAACAAAAATGTGATTGTCGTCCCCTACTCAATTTTTTTTATTCAATAGGTCCCCATTACTCCTTCATGAAATGCAAGGAGGCCCATAGCAACCTAAAACTGGACTACATCTCCAGCTAATCTTGTCCATGTGCTCCATAATGCTCCAAGTCTATACGATTTGTCATTATCCATATGCACTGTTATTTTTTCCATGTTGTTGTGTCCTTTCGTGTTAAATATTATATTTGAAATACCCTCCTCAACTAGCCACAGCTCACCATACACATGCATGCACATGTACACACATACTCTCCCTCCTTAATTCCTAGTTATCATTTTAAGACTCCATTGAAGTGTCTCTTCCCACTGGGAAGCCAACTACACCTCCCAGGGTGAATCAAGAGTCTTTTCTTTGTGCTACATACCATCCCATTTATACTCCTAGCCTATAATTTGTACATAATCTACTGTATTTATCTTTTCCCCTCACTGGATTGCTGGTGCCTTATCAGTACAGAGTGTCTTTTATCTTTGTATCTTTGGCACACAGTGAAGTGTCTTCCATGTTGTTGGCATTAAAAGAAAAACGTCAAATGGATGAATATCTAAAAAAGACTGTCCTTCTTACCCCTCAAACTGCCAACACTGTGCTTGTTCCTGAGACCCTGTCTCCCTCCTCTCCTCTAGAGCATGTGGTTGGCATCTTTATTGAAGACTTACAGAATTAACTCTATTTTGTCAGAAGGGAAAATGAAGCAAGCATATCTCAAACAAAACTTGTTCAGTACTCTGAGCTCTTAAGTCTAGGAAGTTTTCAAAAGGTTTGCATTCATCATTAGAAGTTATATACTGAACAGCCGTGTAAATTTGATTCCAGGATTCCTCATCCACTTCCAGTTCCACTCCACACTTACCCCCCCACCACCAAAGCTTATCAGCCTGTAGCAGAATCCATTCAATTATCAGCAGTGGGTGCTAGCAACTATATTCAATCAGGCTCCATCAAATACTTTTAATTTAATCTGTAAAGTATATGCTTTTCCTTAGCTTAAGAAATCAGTTTGATTAGGTTGCTTTTACTTTTGCATCTATTGTTCATGACATATTCAAGGAAGTAAAGAATACTGACCCAAAGATGCCCAACAACCAAACTATAGCCATGTCTTTTGCAAGCAGCCGTTTGAACTAGGCCATTTATCAGCTAAATATGAAATACATGATAGAAAAGCTTCCTTCAAAATAGAAGCACTAGGCGTGTAATACCTTAAACAAATGCCACACAGCCCAAGGATTAATTCAATTAGCATTACATAAATGTTCTGTGAAAACTGAATTATCTCCCATCTCACAGTTTGAGATAACATCCTGTCATCTATCATCTCTGGGAAAGTCATGGGTTCCCCAGCCCAATTCACATTGAGGTACTTATGCTAGCTAATAAGAAATGTCAAGGAGTAAATATATTCCACAATACTAATTTTATACAAATTTTAAGCCTGATACTTAAATCTGTTACAGCCTTATCTAGAAGGAAAGAAAAAAAGATGAAGAAAAGACAAGGAAGAAATCTATGTAGATTCTTAAATTCTCTCAACGCCTTGACTCAATCCATAATTATATAATTCTGTGGATTACTCCAGCGGCTACAGTTTTTGGAAAAATTGCAAGAAGGAACTATTAACATTCACTTTTTCTCAAGGAAGGATTAAATTCAAGAATCCCCATTATGTATAGTCACAGAACAAAAGCTTCTCTCATTCCATTCAAATTAAATTCCTTCTTTTGATATTTTTGGGCATGGAAGTCTTCTGACTTATGTTTCTCTCCCCTCGCACACTGGCCACCTCTCTTCTCTCACCCTATGTCCCATGGCCCGGTCATCATAGCCTGGCCAGGGAGGGCAAAGAGCATGTTGGAGGTACCCACAGGTATACCAGAAAATATCCACGTGGTGATGTGGGCACTAGAGTCAACTAGTTACCAGTGAAACTTATTATTTCCAGGGTATGTCTCTGTAATAGGACAGAGCAGCAAATAAAGTTTATTATCTACTAACCCTCGACATTTTATTTAGTAGGCTTTAAAAATTATTGAGAGCATTAATAGTATTTCTTTAGGGAAAACTAACTCTGATAGCAATCAGGAAGAAAGTACCATTGAAAAAATACAGGGAGGGGCGCCTTGGTGCCTGGGGCGTTGAGTGTCTGCCTTTGGCTCAGGTCAGGATCTCAGGGTCCTGGGATCGAACCCCACATCCAGCTCCCTGCTCGGCGGGAAGCCTGCTTCTCCCTCTCCCACTCCCCCTGCTTGTGTTTCCTCTCTCGCTGTGTCTGTCTCTGTCAAATAAATAAATAAAATCTTTAAAAAGAGAGAGAGAAAGAAAAAATTCAGGGGATGCCTGGGTGGCTCAGTTGTTGAAGCATCTGCCTTTGGCTCAGGTCATGACCTCAGGGTCCTGGGATTGAGCCCCACATAGGGCTCCCTTCCCAGCGGGGAGTCTGCTTCTTCCTCTCGCTCTGCTTGCTGCTCCCCGTTTGTGAGCGGTCTCTCTCTCTCTCTCTCTGTCAGATAAATAAATAAAATCTTAAAAAAAAAGAAAACATACAGGAATAATCTTCCTTTACAATTGGGATTATTTTCAGCCATCATAAAATCATTTCCTACAAATGTGTTTCATGTAGTTCTCAAGTACCATGTCCATTAAAAATAATCTGAAAACAGAATTAATGTCACATAATTCACCTTTTCATGATGTTATATAATTTCAAAGATTCTAAAAATGGAAATTAACAAATCAACAGGAAGTTTTTATGTAAGATGTTATTATGTAAGTTTTTATTTTTAAGAAATGAAAGAAAAGGGAATCTGCATTCATAAATATATTCTAATTAAATGTTAAGGAATACTATTATTAGTTGTAAAAATATACTCTCAGTTTTCAGGGGCTCAGAGAACAGGTATAAAATTGAAAACAGATTTAGTCCAGCTAAAATAAGACTATGTTTTCCCAGGATAAGTATCTTTTACAGATTTTGGAGATTAACATGAACTTAAATTAGTTATTTTAAATTAATTTAAATTCTCATTTAATTTTTCAAGTTTTTGGTGTTTGTACATTATTCATTTCAATATATTATGCAAGTTTAAATAAATTAATCTAACCAAAATAGATATTCCCTTCCCACTATGACACTAAATATTCAGTTTGAATGATTCTTTTTAACTAAAAGAGAAATTATGTTTCTCTTGTCACATAGGTACCGTCTCAGAGTCACAGAGTAATAAGCCTTTACACTAAAATGTGCTGTGATAGGTTCTACTGTGTTTACAGGGGACAAATTTTAGTGATTCTTCTCATAACTTAGCACACAAAATTCAATCATCAGTTCCTTAGGGAACAAATTTTCTCCTCTGTGTCCAAAGGTAATAGCCCTGAGTAGAAAATTGATGAAATAAAATTGTTTTATCCTACAGCCAAGAGAGACCTCCAGAAGGTGTGCGATGGGTCCCGCTACTGCAGGGAAGACACACAATTAATGTATTTTCAGTAATTGGGAACCTAGTTCATTTTTAAAGATCTTCAAAGCAGAAAACTCCAATGAAAACTGTCAAGATATTAGTCCTTTTTTAAAATGTAGAACTTAATACATGCCACAGTTTAACTACAGCCACACATGTTAAATTCTCAGTATAAGTAGCTCAGGAAATACATTAAAATGTGTTTCAGGCATTTAGAACACAATACAATATTTTGTCACAGAAAATCTAAAAGGTTTCATCATCATCATCATCATTTCACCTCCCATGAGACATTCCAGTCAGGTTTTGCCCTCCTCCTTCTATAAAGATTCCTCTTGACAAAGTCACCAGTAGCCTCCTTAGCCCCCACAGTAATGGCGGGTGACCACCTGGTGTGCTCAGCAGCATGAGCACAGTGGGTCCCTCCTGCCTAAAACCACCTCCCACACTTGGCCTCCCGGACACCACACTGTCCAGTCCTCCTGCCCATTCTCCATTTATGGTTTCTCTTCAACCCTTGTTTATCTCATTATATTACCTCCAGGTGTACAACATAATGATTCGATATTTGTGTATACTGTGCAATGATCACCACAAGTCTATGTAACATCCACCACCACATGTAGTTACAGAACTGTTTTTCTTATGATGAGAACTTCTAAGATTTACTCTCTTAGCAACTTTCAATATAAAATATGGTATTAACTTCAGTTATCATGCTGTACCTCACATCCCCATGGCTTATTTATTTTATAACTGGAAGTTTGTACCTTTTGACTCCCCTCCCCCATTTTTCCCACCCCTATACCCTGCCTCTGGCAACCACCAATCTGTTCTCTGTATCTTTAAGCTTGTTTTTTTATTGTTGTTGTTGTTGTTTTTTAAGGTTCCACATATAAGTGAGATCCTCCAGTATTTCTGTTTCTCTATTTCACTTAGCATAACGCCTTCAATATTCATCCATGTTGTTGCAAATGGCAAGATTCCTTTCTTCTTTTTGGCTGAATAATATTCCATTGTATATATATATATACCACATTTCTTTATGTACTCATGTCTCAATGGATGAGGTTGTTTCCAGTCTTGGCTACTGTAAGTAATGCTGCAATGAACATGGGGTGCATTATCTTTCCAAGTTAGTGTTTTTGTGTTTTTTGCATAAATACCCAGGTGTAGAATTGCTGGATCATATGGTAGTTCTATTTTTAATATTTTGAGGAACCCCCATACTGTTTTTCATAGTGGCTGTGACAAATTACATTCCCACCAATGGTGTGCAAAATTCCCTTTTCTCCACATCCTTGCCAACACTTGTCTTTTAAATAACAGCCATTCTAACAGGTGTGAGGTGATATCTCACTGTGGTTTTTATTTGGTTTCCTTGATGATTAATAATGTTGAGCATCTTTTCATGTAACTATTGGCCATCTGTATGTGTTTGGGAAAATATCTGCCACCCATTGTTTTAATTGAATTGTTTATTTTTTGCTGTTGAGTTATAGGAGTTCTTTATAAATTTTGGACATTAACTCCTTATCAGATACATGATTTGCAAATATTTCCTCCCATTCAGTAGGTTACTTTTTCATTTTGTTGATGGTTTCCTTTGCTGTGCAGATATTTTTTAGTTTGATGTGTTCCCACTTTTGTTTATTTTTGCTATTGTTGCCTTTGTTCTTGGTGTCAAACCAAAATAAATAAATTAAATAAATAAATAAATAAACTGTTGCCAAGACCAGTACCAAGGAGCTTACCACCTATGTTTTCTTCTAGGAATTTTATGGTTTCAGGTCTTACATTTGAGTCTTTAATCCATTTTGAGTTAATTTTTATGTATGGTATAAGAAAGTGGTCCAGTTTCATTCTTTTGCATGTGGCTGTCCAGTTTTCCCAACACCATTTTTTGAAGAGATCTCCTCAACTCTTAAACTTCTTAGTGTTGTAGTAGTTCATCGCTCTCTACTTGGACCTCTTTTTTCTCTGTATTTACTCTTTTGTGAACCCACCTAATGCAATGGCTTTCAGTGTCCTCTCTATACTGAGAACTTCTAAATGTACATCTCTAGCTCAAAAATCTTTACTGAAGACTAAGCCCTTATGTGCACTACCTATTTCATGTCTAACAGACAAAACCGTGTTCTGAGACTGAGTCCTGACCCACAAAGTCTTCTCCATTGCAGTTAGTGGGGATTCCATTTTTCCAGTTTTCAGGAGAGACTTCTATTCTTCTTCTCACACATATATCCCATCTGTCCACACATAATCTGTCAGTCCTACCTTCCAATTATACTCACAACCCAACCACTTCTCACACCCTTCTCCATCTTCTCAAAGCCCCTCTCAAGGCTCACTTGGGTCACCACATTAACCTCCAAACTGATGTCCACTTGCACTCTTGCCACCATAGCCAACATAAGTTGGATTGTGTCCCCCTTCCAAACAAAACCTTCCATTTTTTTCTTACTTCATTCAAGCCAACATCATTATGACGACCTGCACACCGTATCTGATCTGCATTTCCCACAACATCTCAACCCAAGTTATGCACCTCTTTTCTATTACTTTTTCCTGAACAAACGTTTCTCTTACTCCAATCATCTCCAGTCCATGGCTGGTTTTACATACTTTTGTTACAAATACAAACACAAGAAAATATTCCCCTGGATGCATCTGAGTAGAGGCACCCAACTGTTCTTTATTTGTTGCACAGTACTCTGTTAATCTGGAGCGATATTCTGTATTCATCCTTATTTCATTTGACCCTAGCATGTTTTTCTGTAGGCACTGTTACAACTTCCCAAGGGCACCTTGAATTTGAGGTCTATCTGCCCAACTGATGATGTCCCCCTTCGGGGACATCGGTACTTTGTTTGCACCAACTGACCATACAGACAACTCAGGACAAAGTGGAACAACAGCAGGTGAGTGAAACAGAAAGTGAAAAGAGATGACAAAACCCCCAGTGGACAATTGGGTGCTTAGAACTTGACATACTATGGTTGTTGTATGCGATAATAAATTTAGCTCTGAACTTCTTGATATTTGTAAATTTGACTAGTTCTACATTTCTCATCATTTGACTATAGAAGACACATCTGTACTTCAGCCCCCCTTCTGATACTTAGCACTAATGTTTTACATACAATATAAAATAACAATTATCGTAACAAGCAACTGATGAGATTTATCATTGTGTTTACTCCAAGACTGTGGAGGATATTGCTAAACACACACAACTGAAGATATATATTGTTAGTATCATGACAGTTCTTTTTCTTGAGCGAGAGTTTTGTTTTTTACAATATGGACTTTGTAAATAAGATAACTTGACAGGTTTTTGTACCAGCTTTGGTTGCAGTAAATCTTAAAGATAAATTTGTGGATCATTTCTAATAAGTATAATGTCATTCATGGTGTGCTAACTCTTCAGAAAGTGTCCCAGCTCAAAGTTCTAAGCATAACTTACAGTTGAATGTCTTACTTACTGATGGAAATATTTGCTCTCCTACATTATTTTTTATACTTGTTTGTATTTATCTCACCTTGTCATGTTGCTTGTATTCTGTGAATTGCCTTAAATGTTTTTTTTTAAATATTGAGAACAAAGAAAAGTATGTAAAGAGCCACAGAATAAAAGAAATGATTAAAACATTTTAAATAGATAAGCAACTGTACTTACGATTTTTTTCAGATTTCTATAGTATCTTGATCTCAATTCTTCCTTCATCAATATTAATCACTCAATAAATGCATTTTCAGCTAATAAAAGGATACCCAACAATCTAATTGTATTTAATGTTGAATTTAGTTACCATAAAGGATATTTTTTAAGATTATGTATTTATTTATTTAGAGAGAGTGGGTGCACACATGAGTCTGGGGGGAGGGGTAAAAGGAGAGAGAGAATCTTAAGCAGACTCACGCTGCTCACAGAGCCCAGTGTAGGGCTCAATCCCAGGACCCCAAGATCATGACATGAGCTGAAATCAAGAGTTGGATGCTTAACCGACAGCCTCCCAGGCACCCCACCATAAAGGATATTTTTAATTTGAGAGTCAAAATAAGTTTTATGGGAACCTGCCCCCCTGAATGCTAAAAATTAAATATGGATAAACCATATCAGTCTTCTTTAATTCACAAAATCATGACACAGAATAGATCCTATCATCACCCCTCCCACAGAAGTTTTCCTTCAGGGGTGCCTGAAGCATCGGCCTTTGGCTCAGGTCACAACCCTGGGGTCCTGGGATCGAGCCCCGCATAAAGCTCCTGGCTCAGTGGGAGTCTGCTTCTCCCTCTCCCTCTGCCCCTGGTCCCTGCTTGTGCTTGTGCTCACTCTCTCTCTCAAATAAATAAAATTAAAAAAAAAGTTTTACTTCATATTATTGAAAGATTTTTCCTCTCCAATTTTAGTTCAAGTCTAAGGGAAAAGAAGGTCTAATATCAATGCTGGTTATTGGTTATTTAAAATGAGAGAAAGATCTGTTTTCTATTTCATTATTTATGTCACTTAACAATTTGGGCCTCAGTTTCCTTATTAAATTATGCAAAGCTTTAAGCTAGAAGATTCCTAAGATTCTTAAAGCCTATCTGAAGGTAGAGAAGCAGTATAAAGGAAAGCAAAATATTAATATTCTTGATTCAATGTATGTTTTCAAGCAAATTTTCATTTTCAAAGTCAATTTTTAAAAATTCCATTCTTACAATTTTCCTTTTAGAAAAAAGCCAAGTGCCTATCCATCAGAAATAAAGTTAATTTGTGTAACTTCTATGGATGTCAGAATGAAGTTCTTTACAGAAAAGGTGGGGCACTGTAATTATTTCCTGTCATAACAGTCATCTCATCAAGCCATTACTAAATCATAGAAGAAGCTTTGGATTTTTGAAAAATATCCTCTCTGTATAATGGAAAACATTTTCTTATTTTTTTTGTGATGGCAGGATAAGCCATTCTTATTACATATTTATTTTTATATCATATATCCATAAATCCAATTTAATTAACATCTGTAAAATTATAAAAATACACGGCTATGTGAAAATTTGTAGGAATAATTTTTTTTTTTTTAGTAGACATGCTGAGTCCCATATTTAACTGAAAACTTATACTGGTCGTTTAAGTAGTTTGCAATTTATTTTGAAATCACCCTTTCTCCCGGTCCTGTAGGGCACCACAGCATATACCACTGAAACATCCACCAAATAAAACCAGATATTTCATTTTATCTCCCCAAACAAGAATCATGCAGGATTTAAAGAAAGGAGAATAGCATCTAGTCTTCTGTTCGGTTGGGCTTTCCATCTCCACCTACTCAGTCAGGTCCTTTCTAGGATCTGGAAAGTCCCTGAGCCTTTTCTCCCTCTTGTACCTCAGTGAGGCCCAGCCCCCAGGCGGTTTCAGGGCTGGGGGGCACTGGTTGGGGGTGGCAGGTGGTGCTGCCCAAGCTGGCCCCAGTCCCCCTAGAGCAGCCCCTACCAGAAGCTAGTCTGGTCTGTGTACCCAACACCCTCCTAACTCCGTCTGTCTATGTTGGTTTGTCTCCATTTGCATAGGGGAGTTGCAACATTCATGAGGTAAGGGTCCTGAGTAAACACTGGCCATGGGTCCTCTCGTCCCGTCCCACCCCAGCACTTACACAACTGAGGGCACCATTATCAGGAGCAAGTCGGCCCTGTGATTTCTAAGTTGTGCTCATGGAGAGTCCAGGCCTCTCTGCCCTCTGAGACTCCATGCATGAAATACTCTGTCATAAATCTAATGGCTTTTCATTTATAATTTAGCCATGGCTCATCATCTACCCCAGAGGAATGGTATGAAAGTTAATGAGATTGGATCTGGAGGATGCCGAGATCTTCTTGGAAGACACACAGCCCTTAAACAAAGCACTAAATATTGGAATGATCTCCTGAGTTTTCACTTTCAGATAACACATTTAAAAAAAAAATAAAAAGCTCTAATAGCTTCAAAATCAAAAGTCACTAACCATACTCTAAAACCCTTACTTTCATACTTTCCTTTTCATGTTTATACTCTACAAATACTTTCTGGAAAACTTAATTATGCAGCATTGATGTTAACTTTGTATTTCTTATGTTTGTAATTGCATATTCATTTATACGATCTATAAACACTTTGTGAGACCCCTCTATAAGTTAGCACAGTGCTCGGCCTGAGATCCAGGAAAAAGGGGAGTGATCTAACTCTAGTATTCGGGAGATACTCAGTGTAAATGGGACATGCTAGAGATCTCTTTTCTTATGCCTGATTTTTGCATTTTTATTTGCATTTACTTATTACTTCCTCGTGTAACAACCAGTAATAACAGTCACTGTTTTAAAGGTTTTGCAGAAAAGGGTATATCACAGAAAAGGCTTGAAAATTATGAAATGTCAAACTTTGGATGTTACTTTAAACCTGCTTTGTACATATTTACGCAAGTCCCAACCTGATTCCAAATAAACAGGAACATGTGATGCAAACCCAGGGCATTCATGGAGCAAACCAATGCAACACCACAGAAATGAGTGGCTGGGGCCTGCCGGAAGGATTGGATTCCCTGAAGGAACACATAGCTGCTGCATGAACAATTGAACACCTGTTATTTACAGCAGGTTTACAAGTGGAGCTCATGTGAGCTCGTCACAAAGGTTTACCAACACAACCGCGTTTTTCAGAGAGGAGCCACATAGCAGCGTATTCGTCTCCCTCATTTCAACAGTGTTTTCTGTTCGTGTTCCTGAGCTCAGTGTAGGAACCAAACACTAAGGAGGCAATTGCTGGTTCTTTTTTTTGGGAGAGAAGCTAGTGAGGAAAAGTGAAAGTGCTTGGGGATATAATACAAGTCAGAACAAACACGAGGACCATTCAGAAGTCCCATTTCCGCATCCACCCTCCCACTTGCTAGCAGCGCCAGTTTTATTATTCTCTCCAGGTCGGGAAATTGTGCAGATAATAATGCTACAAATTCTCAGTGAGGAAAGCTTGGCTCGACTTAAATGATGTTTGGAATTATTTGGTCTCACCCTATGATTTTTAATGATTCACGGAAAACGTAAAATAGCTGCTGTTAAACCTTCTTTAAGGAAATTAATCCTTTGAACTTCACCAGATGTTGGCGCACATTGATAAGTGTATGCCTCCAGTTTAGACTCACTTATGAAAATTGCTTATAAAGTTTGGAAAATCTGAGACCATCTGAAGATAATTAGCTCGTTTGCATACAAGTGAATCCATTATATAGAGGGATGGACTGAGACAGGCATTAGCAAGGTGAATTTAAATAAAATTCTGAAACACTAGAGAAAAACACAGAGAACAATCTCTTTGACATCAGCCACAGAAACATTTTTCTGGACACATCTCCTCCGGTGAGGGAAATAAAAGCAAAAATAAACTATTGGGACTACACCAAAATAAAAAGCTTTTGCACAGTGAAAGAAACCATTAATGAAACGAAAAGACAACCTACTGAACGGGAGAAGATATCTGCAAATGATGTATCTAATAAGGGGTTAAAATCCAAAATGTATGAAGAATTTCTACAACTCAACACCAAAAAGCACAAATAATCCAATTAAAATGGATAGAGGACCCAAATAGGCATTTTTAAAAGAAGACATACCGATGGCCAGCAGGTATGTGAAAAGATAGTCAACATCACTGATCATCAGGGAAATGCAAATCAGAATCACAGTGAGAGATCACCTCATGCCAATCAGAATGGCTAGGATCAAGAAGACAACAAGGGTTGGCAGGGATGTGGAGAAAGTGGAACCCTCATGCCCTGTTGGTAGGAATGGAAACAGGTACAGCCATCATGGAAAACAGTATGGAGATTCTTCAAAAAATTAAAAATAGAAAAGTGTATTTACCAAATATAATGAAAACACTAACACAAAAAGATACACGTACCCCTATATTTATTGAAACATTATTTACAATAGCCAAGATTTGGAAGCAACTTAAGTGTCCATCAACAGATGAATGGATAAAAAAGAATGGAATATTACTCAGCCATAAAAAAGAATGAGATCTTGCCATCTGTGACAATATGGATGCCTGTCTCAGTCCTTCTATATAATGAATTAACCTTTAGGCAGACCAGCTAATTATCTTCAGATGGTCTTAGATTTACAAAGAAAATTCCACAAATGTCAAACAACCAGTGGCCAATAATTCCACTAAAAATGGGCAGAAACTCTTCAGTAATCAAATAATAGAAGTTAGGAGGCTATAATAGTTCCCGTCCAGGAGATGGTCATATGTCTAGAAGGACATGCACCAAAATGTTAATAGTGTCCTTTACTGTGTGCTGGGAAATGTTTTGGTTTTATCCTATCCTTTCTTGAGCTTTTATTTTTCAAAAGATATAAATGATTTTTATAATAAAAGGAAAAAAATGCCCTACTCTGCTTTTAGGGTAAAACTACATTGAAAATGTTGACCTTCTAAGTCTGTGAAAGAATGAAAATCAAGCCTGTGAAGCCCCACAGTGCCCAGCAGAGTGGACATTCGGACAATGTAAGCTCTCCTGCTTCTCATTCCTAAGACTCCAGTCTCCCTGGCCTCACATTTATCAATGAACATGCTTGTATCTGCGAACCAGCTGTGAGTCATTATTAAATACAACATCCAATCCTTTCTCCATATGTTCAGAGTCACGAGACTTTCCCAAATACCTTGCTAAAACACAAGACTTATTAACATAGCTATTATACTTTCAATCTAATAATACCTTTCACATATCTGTCCAGCCCTTTACCCTTCAGAAATAACATGACACGCATTACCCCAGAAGGTAAGCTCTGGTTCGGGTCTTACCCACAGTGTCCAGCATAGGACAGGGCATGGAGCGTAGATGCTCAGTACTGACACAGAGCATGAAAACATGGTTCTCATTCGACTACATTTAGGTCGGTGTGATTCTTATTACAGTTTTGTAGAAAAGGAAACAGAGGGCCAGAGAGGATACCTGCTGGGACACTCACTTATATTTCATGGAACCCTTAAGTGAAATGGAAATTATTGCCTTTTTTAAATCTATGGTTCTCTGACATTATTCTTTGTCTCATTACTTCAAAAAGCTCTACCTTCTTATGTCCACTGCCAGTGAAATCAGTGAAACTAGCTCCATCAATAGGTTCCCTCCTTCTCCACAAACTCACTCACTGAAGTCTGGGAGGCGAACGTAACCTTCTCCAAGAAAACCTTTCTGAAGGTCACCACTGACCTGCTCATCACAGACCGTCATCCCAACACTTTTTGCCTCTCATCGGCCCCCTTCCTGTCCCTTCTCCTCCACTGGCTCTTATTGGTTCCCGCGGACAGGCATTCATCCCACAAAGTTTAGCCCCGCAATGCTGATGGCAGCCACACAGCCGTGTGTGACCTCAGAGACGCCTAAAGCCCCAACCCCAAAATGTCCCGTGCACTGCCTTCCCATTTTCGTGTCAGCGCTGCTGTCTGTTCAGGTCGTCCCATCTGCTAGAGACATCCAAGCGTCACTCTGAGGCTTCCCTCCCTCTCTGTTCCTCCTCTTTTCCTCTCCTGCTTCTCATTTGTTAGTTTAGAGGATTATAGTTCTCGGGGCAAATGTTTAAACAAATTTGGGGGAAAATATATACAAATAGCCCACATCACTCCCCCTTCTTGTAGCCAGCAGTGTGGCTTGTCCCCGGGACTCAGGCCTGTTCCATTCTCTGGCAGGTGACGGGGGCAGACTCCACAGGAGAAATGTGGTGATTCTGCCACTCCTAACCACGCTGTGCTTCTCCTGTTCTCTCAGGATCGAGACTTACAGTCCTTTGGCCATGCTGGGGAAAGGGACCTGTGAGCACAAGATCGTAGGGTTTGTCAACTAAATAAACAACAGTACTGAAGGAAAGCATGAGGCGGGACACAGCTGTGGTCACTCGGGTGCACCTGCTGGGACTGAGCCACGTGGGGTGGCGGAGACAAGGAGACAGTATGTGTTCTCCCCGTGTTGGGTCCAGCACCTCATGCTCTGAGCAGAGGCTAGTAACTGCTGTCATCTAAAGAGTATCTACTGTCCTCATGATGAGTGACACAGAGATGGGAGGCAGCACCAATCTGCCCCCTTATTTTCACTTCCAGTTTCAGCACAGAGCTCGATATCTAATCTGGTTTCCTGGCGTTGCCTGCTCCTTAGACCTAGCGTGCCCAGTGGGAAAATTCAAGCACACAGAACAAAAACCAAGAGCCTGAAAAGAGTCCTTGCCTCCATTCTCTACCATTCTCATCCACTACCCTGCACTGCAATCTGAACGTGACCCACAAAGATAAGAGGGAGTGTCACTTTCCTTTTCTAAAACCTGCATTATAGCAAATCCTGTTCTCAGCAACACGAGCGTGCTACCCACCATCTTCACGGACGCAAACATCCCACCTTCGTTTTCCTTCTCATGCCTGGGCACAGCTGCTTCTTGATGGTGTGCTTTCCTAACTAGAAGCTCCCGTTCACACTGTGCCCTCTGAACTGTATGCCCCTCTTTCCACTTTACCTCTATTGGAACTGTCAGCATTTATCCATACGTTGTTTGTTTGTTTTTCAAGTAGCCTTTACATGGTCCATTCTGCACATCCCACAACGTGGCGGACCCTGGGCCCGCCCTCGGGGGGACTCCCGGGGAGAACCATCGCAACCCCACAACCTGTGCTAGGATGCATGCAGGCACGAAGAACGCGGAGGCTAACCAAAAACTGACTCCAAAAAACATGCGACTATAAAACAAGATGTTCACAAATAGAGAGGCTTTCCTGATTCAGAGACCACGGGCAAGTTGAGGGTGGCAGGAATGGAGAACCAAGCAGTGGCGAAAATGCTGTCAACGTTGTTTTATCTTGCTGCTGCCTCTCCCGCTCCAGCTACTCGGAAGCAAGTTTCTGGTGGAGGCTTGGAGCTCGTCCATGAGGACTAGTTTTTACCAGTGGAGAAGGAGGCAGGTGACAGGGAACCAGGAGGTGCGACGGGGTTGGTCACCAAGTGCACAGTGTCCTCTGTGGCGTGTGGAAAAGGGCGCCGCCAGGGGCTAGGGCAGCTGGGACCGAGAGATACTGCTACAATTTTTTTGTAAAGGTCCAATCCAAATATCACCTCTCATATTAAACTTTCCCTTCCAGAAGAAAAATGGCAATCTGCGCACCATTTCCATGGCAATGAGCTTCTGTCTGCTGTGATGTTCCCGCGGTTGGTCCGGCCCGGCATCAGTAGACTGGTGTGAGCTCTCCGTACTGGGGTAGAGGCCCCTGTGTCCCACAGCCCACCCCCAGACAGCAGACGCCTGCTGAAAAAATGTGATCAGCGTTGTTCTAATGGCTTGTTGGGGAGAGGGGGGATATGTCTTTATGTATCTGCTAAAAATGCTAAAAGTGTCTTCATCATATTGCACTGTAACTACTTTATCCTTTGTTTCTTCTTCGGGAATCTCTAGAAATGTGAAAATGCATCATTAATCATATCGAAGTCCTAAAATAAGTGTTGACCACAGCATTCTGCCCAAGCCAAGAAGGATTTTCAAAGTTAAATTAATACTAAGGGGAAATTTCTCAAGCTGAAGAAAGGCTCCAACAATGTTAGTAATCACATTATATGTGTACACAGAGAATCCTTACCTTCCTTCTCCCTAAAAGCTAACCTTCGATGACCTGTGGTCTAACCCAAACAATCTGTCTAGAGTATAATATTTTTAAGGTTCTCTGTCCTGAACAAATGGAGCACGTACAGGCTGGAGACAGCTACGTGGCCACTGGGAGATCATGCACAGGTGCGGCAGACCCCTGTCCTTACCGGTTACATAAGCCAGAGACCACTGGAACAACAAATCCCGGACAGCAAGCAAGGCCTGTGACCTGGAAAATGACCCTGACAGCTGCCAGGAGGGAGGCCAGACACCCCGAGGGCCTCCTTTCTGGAAGCGAGCACAGGGGTGGAGCACAGGGCTCTGGGGCCTCTCGTCTGCACGTGTGTTTATAAATCCATAAATCCACTTGTCAGGAGGATTCCAGTTGGCTCTTTGTCCAATACCAGAATTCTTTTTTTTTTAATTTTTTAAAGATTTTATCTATTTGTGAGAGACACACAGAGAGCATGAGCAAGGGGAGCGGCAGGCAGAGGGAGAAGCAGACTCCCCACGGAGCAGGGAGCCTGATGTGGGGCTCGATCCTAGGACCCTGGGATCATGACCTGAGCCGAAGGCAGATGCTTCACTGACTGAGCCACCTAGGTGCCCCTAAAAATCAGAATTTTGTTCGTGAGAATATAACCACTCACTGCCAAGCACACAGAAGGTGTCTTCTCCATCAACCTACTGTTTTTGGTGTAAATCTTTCTAGGCAAAACCCCCCTGTCGTTTGGAAGGTAAAGTAGCATAATGTTCAATTTCATATTAGGAAAGGTTCATGAATGAAAGCACATGTAGCAAGGAAATGCTCCTCTCACTCTGGAATAAACAGATTTGAAAAACATAAAGCACATGGACTGTTATTCTTCAGGCATTAACTGTTTAACTGAACCCTTGCCTGCCTTCCTCTGAACAACACAAACATTCCTTAATTAACATTTTTGTCTCATTAAACAGTTTATCTGCTATCAGGGGGGCATGAGATATGCTGCATGTAGTGTGTCAGCAAAGGAATGTTTTTACTGCCCTTTGTCTGGTTTTTCCATCTTCTTGGCTGCTGCCCTTTCATTTCCCACACCAACCTTTTAAATATGTGCATTTTCCCAGGCTTCCCCAGAGCCTAGCTCCACTTCCCGCCGTTCTTCCTCTCCCAACCCCCACCCCCTGGACCATCTCCCATCTACGTGCATGGCTTCTAATGTCCTGTGTACCTTGCCCTCTCCAAATTTACATCCCTGTGGGCCCTGCCTGTCCAGCCTGGTGTCCCCTCTCACCCGTCCCCTGCCCCCCTCCCTGGGGGCCTGCTCCATGCTTCAGGAGGTGGAGATTCCTGCAGGAACTGTCTTCCCCACCCGATGTGCCTGTGCATCTTACTCCCCACACCAATGGCTCCTATTGATTAACAGAATGATGCACCGCACAGCCTCTGAGCCCTTGGTTTTGCCGCAAATGCCATCATGCTCTCATTTCATCCTCACCAATACAAAGAAGTAGGTTCCATTCCCTTCTTACAAAGAAAATGAGGTTTGCAGATTCAAGTGGTTTTCCAAGGTCACACAATAATACAGGGAGCCAGGACAGCACCCGCCTCTGGGCTGGGCATGTGCACAGTCGGCCTTCACGCCCACCCCACAGAATCCAACCCAGGTGCTCCCCCCAGGAACGCCCTTCCTGGCCCCACTGGAAATGCCAGGGCCCCTTCTGTGGACTTCCATTTCAAATCGGGTTGTAAATTTCTGTCTGCCACCCCCTCACGCATCCGATCACATACAAATAAGAATACGCAGCCCTTGTCTTTGATTGTCAAGAATTAGTTAATTGTGCTGAATCTATCCTGGAAGGTTTTGCTATACATTTATTGTCAAAAGACTCAGATCTGGTGAATACATAAGGTGATGTGGTCAGGACAAAGGACTTCGAGCTGTTGCCAACGCTGCCCTCAGATGCGTGCTGTAGCTCATGCAAACCCTTGTCTTTGCACGGTTTTGTGTTATTATTACAAGGAAGCAAGTAAGACCAAAGGTCAGTACTATGGAGCAAATCCAGGTGAGGCCAGGAATGTCAGTCACATACAGGGCTTTAAACACACACATGTACACACACACATACACAATGGATTCTCTTCCTCCACCCTGTCCTTGCCACTAACTGCAGGGGGTCTGGCATGCGGGACTATCAGGATTTTCCTTCCAAGGATGAGGAACCACCCACTCTCGGATTTCTAGAAGGGCTAATTAGAAACTGCCAGCATCAGGGAGAATTTCAGAGCCTGTGGAGGGACAAGTGCACTGCCCCCATCCTGTGACCCTACCTTTCCCAAAGTTGCTAAGCACCTTCAGGGACTGTCACTTCCTTTCATGGAAGAACACCAGGCCTGATCAGAGGGGACAGCGTGACCTGTTCCTTTCCTGCCTTGAGAGTGTGTAATCGAACTAAACCAATTCACATGAAGATCAAATGACCATTCCAGACCTCACAGCCTTGCCAGCGCACCTGCATTAAAAATACTACTTTTTGGGGAAGGCTGGATGGCTTTGTTGGTTAAGCGTCTGCCTTTGGCTCAGGTCGTGGTCCCACGGTCCTGGGATTGAGTCCCGCATCGGGCTCCCTGCTCAGCGGGGAGTCTGCTTCTCCCTCTGCCTTTCATATCACTTGTGCTCTCTCTTGCTCTCTCAAATAAATAAAATCTTGAAAAATCCAAGGCACACTCACTTTGGGCCTAGTGGACAATACAAAAATATGTGGGTTATTTGGGAAAACGAAAGGATTCAAGGCTGGCCAGATGGGCTGAGACTCACTCAGAGGGCCACTCTGCCCTCTGTCATGTCAGCAAGACATTGTTATGACAGCATTTTTAAATGAGCAGATTTATATGATATTTATCTTTTAGAAATATAATTCTAGCTACACTTTAGAGGAAGGATTGTAGGGAAGAAGATCTATATTCAGAATACATACATAAATAATATAAATAATATTATATTTATACATAATAATGTATACAGAATAATGTGTACAGAATACATAAATAATATAAATAGATATATAAATAGATATACCATTCTAATGTATGTGTCGAGCATGCACATGTCTATACACACATATGTGTATATATCTCACACTCAAATGAACACATATATACACATCAAATTTTTAAAAACATATAAAATCATGCTTATGTTTATTTTCGGTTGTAAGACTACAAAATGATCTCACTTTTGGGTGCCTGGGTGGCTCAGTTGGTTAAGCGACTGCCTTCAGCTCAGGTCATGATCCTGGAGTCTCGGGATCGAGTCCCGCATCAGGCTCCCTGCTCAGCAGGGAGTCTGCTTCTCCCTCTGACCCTCTTCCCTCTCATGCTCTCTATCTCTCATTCTCTCTCTCTCAAATAAATACATAAAATCTTTAAAAAAAAACAAAATGATCTCACTTTTAAAATCATGTAAACTACTTTAATAAAGCAAAAAGGGGGATAATAAAATACAAAAATGATAAAAAAAATCCCTATAGAATATGAACTATCTACCTGTTCGAACACCCTCCAGATGATGAGACACTGCCTGTAATTTGGGCAGTTTACTCTAGATTTACTATAGAAAGAATAAATTGGACTTGTGAGCTATATAAATTGCTATAAACCTAACAGAGGAAAATACAGCAATATTTATCAAGATTCTTTAAAAGGCCAAGCATTCTATTTTATAGTCCCCTTCCTAAAATTTATCACAGGCCGTTAACCGGACTTGGGTCAAAGCTGTGTCATCAACTATGTTAACAACAGTATTATTTATAGTATTTAAAAACCAAAAGTAAACTTAATGTTCCACAACAGGGGACGAGTAAAATACTTCATGGCAAAATCACATCACAGAATATTATATAGACATTAAAATTATTTCTTACAATATGTGAGGATCTAACCATAAACTGTCAAGTGAAAAAATAAAAAACAATATGAAATTATCAAAATATTGCTTAAAAGTCTTTTTAATCATGTGACTCACCTACTGTTTTTTTTTAAAGATTTATTTATTTATTTGTAAGAGAGAGAGAGAGAGCGCAAGCAGGGGAAGCGGCAGGCAGAAGGAGAAGCAGGCTCCCTGCTGAGCAGGGACCGCCCCCCCCCCCCCATGCGGGACTCAATCCCAGACCCCAGGATCATGACCTGAGCTGAAGGCAGATGCTTCACCCACTGAGCCACCCAGGAGCCCCTCACCTACTCCTGTTAATCATGTTCAGTCACCCCAAGTCTGTGATTACAGGGTAAAGGATTAAAATGTGAAATCTAAGATAATGAAAGCAGAAACCATCAAGCAAACAAAACAAAATACGTTTGCTCCAGATGCCTTAAGAAAGTTTGAACTGAACTTTCTAGAACACTTCCCGTGTGTGGGTTCAGAGTGAACTCTTATTTCGTGACCTTTCATGTGTGTTTCTGCCACAGTAAATTGTGAAAAATGCCCATACACAGCCGTGGCCTACTTTCTCAGTGGAATCATAACTTTTTGAATTTCTTACTAACCAGGCCATGAACAATTACAGAAACCACAAAGTCCATTTTGTGTGTGTGTGTCAAAATGAAAAATAATCCTGGCTAGACTATTTTTGAAGCCGGTGACCTTTGAAGCACTTACAGAGCTGTAGGGCTTAACACATTCAGCTTGTGCTTTAAACAGCTTTCTCCTCCCCCAAGGAACCTGATACACTGGAGGACGTTTCTGACGCGGGGGATTAATTGTGCGCCAGCATGTCGCTGCTGGGAAGGTGGGGAGGTGCGGAATGCGGGGGACAGATGGGGCATATGGGCAGCCAATCTCCAGGTCTCAACTGCAAAAAACATTCTAGAATGCCCCATTCACTTTGTCTAAATGTTCCCACAGCAGGATGCCCGGGTGGCTCAGTCAGTTAAGCGTCTGCCTTCAGCTCAGGTCCTGATCTCAGGGTCCTGGGATCCAGTCCCACGTGGGGCTCCCTGCTTAGCGGGGAGTCTGCTTCTCCCTCTGCCTCTGCTGTTTCACCTACTTGTGCTGTTACCTCTCTCTCTCTGTCAAATAAATAAATACAATCTTTAAAAATAAATAAATAAATGTTCCCACAGCTCCTGAATGTAGGCAGGGAGATTTCCTACCTGGTCGTGGGGGCAACACCAAGTCTCACTCGGTGACTTCAAGCAGGTCACCAAACCCTCTGAACGTCCGTTTCATCTGTTGTACCTCACAAGGCAAGCCAAAAGCATTTGGCAAAGCATTGGGAGTTTGATACGTATTTTGTTCTCCTTTCAGGGAAGAACTTAAGGCAGCTTAAATGATGATTTATCTGACTTTCATCTCTGGCCTGCACATTTTATATATTCTGGAATCGCTTAGCTTCCTAGAGATTTTTTTTTTATTTCAAAGTGATATTTTATTAGATCAAGAATTTAATAATTCATTTTTCACAAGCTTGTCATTCTTTTCACATAAATTTACAGCAAAAAAAGACCCCTGTTTCAGATTGTTTTATTTAGTAACTGTAGTTATCATTAGCTACAAATGATGCAAGCATAGGACTCAGGGTGTTTTCTTCTCTATTAATCACCCCTTCGGTATACCTAGTGCTTAGCATACAATGATTGCTCACAGAATATTTGATGAAGGAAAGACTATCTGTGCTCTGCTAAACGACAGCAGAACCTGGGAGTGGGTGAGAAGGGGGTACTCACTGTGCAGGTGATTTCACGCTTACCTCACCTATTGTGCAGGTGAAGCCTGATTAGAATGATGGTAATCACCACAGACTGCATCCCCTGGCAGCCAAGAACCTGTCTGAGCAGAGGGGGAGAGCGCCACGCAGGGCCCCACGCCCTGACGGATGCATGCCCCAGCCTCAGGGCCTCTGCAGGGCCTCTGTAGAGCCTCTGGCAGATCCCCCCCTGCCCACACCAGAGCCCCATCATCACATGCTTCTGTGCCTTCAGCTGTCCTGCTTTTACCTGGTTTCTGTCACCTGGCCTCTGTGGGTTTTTATAGCACTGACCAATCTACCTCTCAAAGACGTTCACAGTGAAGCTGCACGCAGCTCACTGTTAGTGGACTTCACAGGGCACCTGAGTTTAACTAAGAATTCGAGTTCTTAAGCAAAGCCTCCAGGCTCTGCGCTGGGGCATATTTGAGTCTAGCGATTCCCCCACTTGGATGGACATAGTACCTCTGAAAGCGGTTCCCCAGTGGCTATGGGGGATGGTGATGGCAGGAGGTCCTTGCGAGGGGACTGGGGCTCCCAGAAGCTCTGCAGCCTCAGCTCCTCCCACTCCAGGCTCAGCAGCAAGGCCAAGAGGAGCCACTGCTGCCAAGCCAAGCTCTTCCTAAAATGTGTTGTTCTACTTTCACAGAGAGCAAAACTTCTCTCTGTACAAAAGCCTATGATGACTGTGGTGGCAAGCAGCCAAGGAAGTTTCGGCACTGGAGTGCACAGGACAGCAACTTCTGGGCTTCTGGGGGCGGGGGGGGGAGGGGGTGCTGCAGAGCTCCTCCTCAGACACCAAAGCCCTGTGCATGTGCGTGCATGTGTTGGTCAATTTTTCAGTTTTTTTCAGGTTTTTTTTGGAAGTACGTATTTTCAATTTAGTTGCAGATGAGTAAATGTTTAAAGAATTGAGTTTTTAAACAATCACTATCAATGATATTATTGCCCTTAAATGATCTTTTCCATAATATCGGCACATGACCCTATGTTCCTTAGCAACATACCTGGAAGGATACACACAGTATTCAAGAGATCAACCTCTCTGATGCAGGCACTGTGTTTCTCTACCAGTAAAATAAAGAAGTTGACTAGGTCAGGGGACCAAAACGTTCTTTCTTTTCTTTGCTTTTCTTTTCTTCCTTTATTTTCTTTCTTTCTTTTTCTTTCTTTCTTTTCTTTCTTTCTTTTTCTTTCTTTCTTATTCTTTCTTTCTTTTTCTCTTTCTTTCTTTCTTTTTCTCCTTACTTACTCATTAATTCGTTTGTTCATTCATTCACTCATTCATTCATTCTGTTTATTCATGTATGCGTGTATGTATAAAACTGTCCATACCAACTTCAAATGAGATATGTGGGCAATCTCTAATTAATGTGATTGAAATCAAACAGATGCTGATTTGGTTAAGCTTAGGCTTGGGGTCAGACTGCTGGATCTAACCCTTCACTCCCTAAAAAGCCCCAGGGTACGTTCAGGAACCCGTGGTTCCAAAGAGAAAAGTTTGGGGAAAACATGACCATTTGATACAATCTCAATGTCCTGTTCATCTTGAAACCTGATTATCAAATCAGATCCCGTAGACACGAGCGAGAGCCAGGACAGCCCCTGGGGTGAGCAGGGTAGGCCAGGCCAGAGGATACACAGGAACATATTGTCCATATCCCACAGGCTGCTCCATCTTGTGACACTTAATGTTGCCACCTGGATCCCACACTATCCTGACCACATGGCACCAATGGGAGCCTATCCTCTTTAGGGAGCCCAAAGTGCTCTGGAGCACCCCCCCACCCCAGGTCTCCTGTCATCAGCCTTGACGATGCTTGTCCCAGAAGCATTGCCTATTTATAGATGCAGAAGGCCAGGAAGCAGCAAAGGAGAGGAGTGGAAATAATGCAGTGGCCTAATTGACTCACTCCTCTCCAGAACCACTGAGAGCATCCTGAGGCCGCTGCTCATAGTCTGTCCCGGACCATGTGCACCCTGGACTCCCACTGGAACCCGAAATCACAGAGCATCCAAACGACCCCCGGTCATTTCATTGACAGACACGGCTAGATAGTGGAGAGTGCACCTGAAACATCGAAAGAGACAGTTCCAGGATAAGTTATGCAGTTTGTAAATGCCCATCCCCATCTCTCATAAACTCCATATACACTCAGATTCAACTAACATCGAATGAGCTCTGTCTTGTCCTCGCCTTGTGTAAATCCCTCTACATGGTATTTATTCTTCTAAACCCTAACAATTCTGTGGTAAGGACGATGTATCATTGTCTCCATTTTGAAGATAAAAGGAAAAAGAAAATATAAAATGTGTTGTAAGAAGGCAAACAACAGCACGGGACACCTGGCTGGTTCAGGCGGTAGAGCAGGAGACTCTTGATCTTGGAGTTGTTGGTTTGAGCCTTGTGTTGGACGCAGAGATTGCTTAGATAAATAAAGAGGAAGAAGAAGAAGGAGGAAGAAGAGGAAGAGGAAGAGGAAGAGGAAGAAGAAGAAGAAGAAGAAGAAGAAGAAGAAGAAGAAGAAGTAGCCGCCACCAAATAAAAGCAAATGTGATTTTGACATCAGCATCAGGATGGGATCTCCCACCTGCCTCCTGCCCATCTGGGGTCCCAGGGCCCTGTCCTAACCCCGCTGCCCTTCCAGTTCCTCAGCCAGGCCACCATCTTTCCCTCCAGCCTCAGCACCACAACACACATGCTGTTCCTTTTCAGCGACTGAGCTTTCTCCAAGCCACCGCCCATCTGTCTACACGCTCTGGGAGCTCAGCTCAAATATTACAGCCCTGGGAAGCCCCAGGGTCTCCCAGCCATAACCCAGCTGCATGATCATGCTTTCTAGGGGCTTCCCATGATCTGCTTTCTCAACAGTTTTTCCAAATGTGCAATCATTTTAGTAAAGATGTATTCACTTATTTAATATCTGTCACTCACACTGGACTATAAACTCTGCAAGGGCCAGACCCTGTCTACCTTGTCCATTCTGCACATCTGCTTAGTAGAAGTCCCACTGAAAGTGCCACATCAGCACACGGGTGAGACAGTCTGAGACTTGTCAAGATCATCTTAACACAAGTCTAGCATGCTTTCCAATCCACCACTGGTGTGTAGATGGCCTCAACCTATTTCAAAAGTCTAATTATTTTCATATAAGTCTAAAAGTAAATTATGTTTAGGATTAATTTTAGTAACAGTTACTCTTTTTTTTTAATTCAAATGTTTGAAATTGATGCAATGTGTAAAAATAAGTTAAAGAAACATAACCCATGATGTAAGAATGCATGATTCTGACTTTCCACCAACCCTTTAAAATACACTTGGTGGAGTAATCTTTCCTTGCCACCACTAAAACCTCTGGCAGAGTCTCTGTGCCATGTATGTTCATGCATGGTCAAGAGACAGGGCCAAGATCACTTTACATTGCAAAATAATCTCAATTCTGTAGTTAGAATCTATAATTACACATGCTATTCCAAACTCCAAAATTAACTTCGCACTGAGTCTTCCCACATGCATTTCAGCTCAGTTGTCTCTCCTGGATTCTTCAGCTATTAAGGATGAGAGATTTCAGGATACTCAATCAAAAAGCATAAATGTGGGCAGATATCTCCAACCTGGTGCAAAGTTTCTAAATAAAGTAACATCTCTGCCTCTTTTGGACTAGCTAGTGTTAGTGGACCTTAATCCCAAAGGTCTCTAAAGGCCCATGGAGTCCTTTGCTGCCTCACTGAGCTCTTTCTTCCCCATTGCCAAGCAGTCCTTCGCTGCCCAGGCTCATGGGAGTCTGGGTTACATCGTGCCTTCTCCTACAGGTATTTGTGTGCACACTGCATCTTCCGTCCTGGTAAAAAACAAAACAAAACAAAACAAAACAAAAACCTCCTTAGAAACACAAACTCAAACTTTATCATTTTTATTTCCTCAATATTACTAAAGACAGGAAGGACCATGATGAGTACATTGAATATCAAAGTACTTTTTAAATGTATGCAAATTGGTTACATAGAAAAACAAATGTTAAAAATTCAAGCACAGAATGACAACAGCTTGAAGTAAAGAATGGTCTAATTTTTTTTTTGAAAAAGAACGAGTTTGCATATTAGCTTGGATTTTGATGGATGTGTATAGATGCAAAGTTTAGGTAGAGAAAGGAGGAAAAGACATGACACTATATTATTTTCCAAAAGCACATTTATACTGTAAGTGGGGATTAATGAAAAATTGTATAAATTACTCTAACCCAGTCTCTATTCTTTTATGACAAAACTTAACTGAAGCTAAATTTATTTCAGCAACATCCCTCTAAATCATTCATGGGTCAGTGGATTTCTCTACACATACTATATTCAAACCAAATAAAAGACAACAGCACAGAGGGAAAAGGGATGATACATGAATGCAAAGTACAGAAATGCAAGTGATGACATCATCCTGTTGGTTCATGTAACCAGTCTAATTGGAGCACCTGGTCTCTGCCAGCTCTGTTCTGAGCTACTGGTGTTCAACAGTGACCGTTAGAAAGGGTTCCTCTCTCAAGAACTTGCATTCTAGTTGCGGGGAGTAGTTAACAACATATAAACCACAAATATTATTACCAGAGGCGCAGTGAAGACCATGCAACAGACGGATGTGTAAAAACACAATGGGGCAGGGGCGCCTGGGTAACTCAGTCGGTTAAGTGTCCGATTCTTGATTTCGGCTCAGGTCATGATTTCAGGGTTGTGAGATCAAGTCCTGCATCAGGCTCTGTGCTGGGCATGGCGGCAGCTCCCTGCTGCCCCTCTCTCTCAAAAAAAAAAAAAAAAAAGAGAGAGAGAGAGAGAGAAATAAAAGAAAAACCACAACCAACGGGGCAAGGATGATGAGGCTGGGCATGAAGTGGTGGGTGGTAAGGGATGGCCTCTTAGAAGGAGTGGTGTTTGATCTAAGAACTTGATGTAAGGCCTTGGGAATGTCTGGGGGTAGGACATTCCAGAACATTCTGTCCTGGGGTTGCAGGGTAAGAGCAAGCCTGCTATGTGGGAGAGACAGCACGAGGGCCAGTGGGAAGGGGTATAGTGTGGGGAGAGTGGAGCAGAGTGGCAGATGGGGTGGGATGGGGTGGGAGGACTGCACGTGCCCTCCCTGGGGCCAGGTGAGGATTTTATTTTAACCATGATGAGGCCGTAGGAGTGGATGTAAGTAGGGATGTGTTTACAGAGTGTGCTGGGATTGTTGTACATAAGATCGTAACAATGAAAGCAGGACAAACACGGTGGCCTTGCAGAAGTCCAGTGGGTTACAGTGAAGACTGAGACAGGACTGCAGGCAGAAAGAAGACAAGAAGATTTGAGACCAATGGCCACTTGACTCGGCATGAGGGACAAGGAAACGAGAGGTATGCACAGGATCACAGGTACGCAGACTACATATCATAAATACATCTTACAACTGTGTGAGGTCTGAACGTCTATAAAATACATTCACTCCTTTAGTGCCGCCCCCATGATCATCCCACTAGGGAACTCTTGTTACTCGCCTTTGTCTGTCGTCCCCTACGGTTTTGTCCCATGATTATGGAAACTTCCTTATCTTAGTAGTTTTAATAATTTACTAAGAAACAGTATCTAACCAATTTTGAGGTCTCAGAATATGAAATACATTCGATGATAATGATGAGCATTCAATAGTTTCTCTTTAAGAGAAATTCAAAAGATACTCTACAGAGACGAGGGATCAAAAACTACCTCATTCACACCTGCTACCTCTCTTGAGAGCAAATGATGGCTGGTATTTCAGATTCCTTATGCTTGGGACTTACACGTGTGGGTTATTAAGGAATGAACATTATTTTATTGAAATCTGTCACCCCTGCTCATTCTGTCTCTACCTATGGCCCAGTGCCTCATCCCACTCTGGTGTTCAATGTTACCTATACCCCACCTAACACCTGTACATTATCCTACTTGACTCAAAGAACACAAGTCCTTTCCTGAAGTTAACCACCATTTCACTTATGTGGCTTCTCTTTTGGAAGAAATTACAAATGGGTTCAGTTTAACATTATTTAAATCTCTGACTCTGCCCAGAATATCACCAAACTGTGGCATTTTGGTCTTAGAGAATAAATCACAAAATGAGGTGGGGGAGTTTAATTATAGAGATACGTCTTACATGTTCTCATTAAATGAGTATGGCAATTTCAATTCCTGTAAAAAAAAAATGAGTTGCCTAGAGCCACACTGCCCAATACTGTAAACACTAGTGACATGTAGCTATTTTATATTTGCAGATAAAATACTTAGTAAAAGTATGTCCCATGCAATTGTTAGGATACTTATACTAAGAAGGTATTTGCTGTTTGTCTAAATTTAAAGTTGAATTAGATATCCTGTATTTTTTATTTGCAAATCTGGCCACCCTAGGATATTACAATAAAACTACTAAAATTAAATAAAATTAGAAATTCAGATAGTCAATTGCACTAGCCATATGTCAAGTGCTGAACAGCCACACAGAGCACCTGGTTCTGCAGACCTGGGCCAGCTCCCTCATAATAGACAGGACTACTGGACAGCACTGGGAAGAACACTTGAAATCCCCAAACCAAACTTTAAGCAAGAAATAAGTATAATTCTAAAAATAACAATCTTCCTCTAAAGACCTCTCATGTAGCATTTTATATTTCAAAATTAAATATAATCTACTAATGTGATACTTCTCAACACTATAATAATGGCTGACAATTCTGGATTGTTGTGTACGTGGCCGATTCGATGCTAAACATCGTAACCACATTCTCAAGTCACTGTCATTCCAATCTGATGCGACAGGCTCTCTTACAGTAACAGTGATCTGAGGGCCACGGAGACCAAGGCTGGGGGCCACTCATTCACCTCCTCGAGGCTGTTGCCACGTGAAGCAGGAGCACCACACAGAACCGGCCACACACATGTTCTACAATCATTCCTCCCACCTGACACTGCCGAGAATTTGAAAATCTTTCAGGTGAGGGTAAGGGAGGATTTTGCCTCAAGCGGTGACGAGCTCAACATTAGTAAATTTCAGTTATGTGCCATCTCTGTTCGCTTGGGTGAGTGGAAGACCATCACAAAGAGACCAACAATGGGAAAATACATTAACTATGTCTTGAACAATATAAAGTGCCTTAGATACACATGGCAAAGCGATTGTTTTTGGAACTTAAAGAGGGAAAAATGATAAAGGATGACAGTTCTGAGGTGCCTGTTCAAATAAAATACAACCAGACCTCTTTTTTCTGCATAAGGAAGATTTTTCGGGGAGAAAACCCAGGTGCGGTGTCAAAGGCAATGTTTCCCAGTGTCATCCTATAGCTCCTCTGCAGCTAACTCTGGCCCCAAGGCCAAGGACCCACAGCCTAAGAACGGCAGGGATTTGCTCAGGGAATTGAGAGGTCAAAGGCAGAGACTAGCAGGACGTCCGGTGGCATAACTGCATTACCTGATAAAAATGTCACCAAAGCCGGGCAGACAAGCATCTCCTCATAGAGGTCGCTGGTGAGGGTGATGGTAATGAGGAGGAGCAGGAAGGCACTTTTAAATGGAGTGGAAGGACAAAATGTCACAGAACAAAAAGACCCAGCCCGAAAAGCCCAGAATGGTGTTCTGTCATTGGACTGGGCAGGAAGGTTGATCAGACAGCTTGCTTCCCTGGGGATACTGCCTCTTTAGTCCCCTTGAAACATCCAGAGAGAAGTCACCCTGCCAACAATCCGGGCGACGGGGGACATCTGCAAGCGCTCTCCAGGGGTCAGAATTTTTAATTCCCCCTCCTCTGTCCCAGCCAAAGCTATCTCACCTTCTTACCCTTGGCCTGCCCTCCCCCGGCTGGCCATCTGGCCTTCTCTTTCGCCTTTCTTTTTTCTCTTACCAGGTCCTCCTGCTTAATTTTTATGACAATTTTTATAACTGATGTAACTCATAATCTATGGCTCTTCTTTGTTTTAGGATCCCAGTAAACAAAGAATCACACTGGAGTTGGATTTTTGTAGCAGCTTTCTGATACATGAAATTAAAACTATCCTGGTGATAGTTTGGCAACTAAAAGGAATCTACATACCTCAGTCCTATGGAGCCATGCAAAAAGGAATTTCAAGGGATGGTCATTTAAGCCTAAACTGGAACTCTAACAATAGTAATACTGAAAGATTTCATTAAAAAAAATCAGACTCCAGAGATTAAGAATTCCTCATATCATTGAGGTCATATGATACATGAGGGTTGCTGGCGTGGTGGGGGTTGGGAGGGATGGGGTGGCTGGGTGATAGACACTGGGGAGGGTATGTGCTATGGTGAACGCTGTGAATTGTGCAAGACTGTTGAATCACAGATCTGTACTTCTGAAACAAATAATGCAATGTATGTTAAGAAAAAAAAAAAAGAAGATACCAGGAGGGGAAGAATGAAAGGGAGTAAGTCGGAGGGGGAGACGAACTATAAGAGACGATGGACTCTGAAAAACAAACTGAGGGTTCTAGAGGGGAAGGCGGTGGGGGAATGGGTTAGCCTGGTGATGGGTATTAAAGAGGGCACGTTCTGCGTGGAGCACTGGGTGTTATGCACAAACAATGAATCATGGAACACTACATCAAAAACTAATGATGTAATGTATGGTGATTAACATAGCAATAAAATTAAAAATAAATAAATAAAAATAAAAATTACAAAATTAAACGCAAAAAAAAAAAAAACAGACTCCAAAGAGTCAAGACAGATATTTTTTTTTAAATGGCTTTAATTAGGGGATTCTTAAATTCTCCATGCAAATCTGGGAATGCAATAGCAATGGAAAGAGACATTTCTTTTGTTCTAGAAAGTCTTCAGATTCTTGAAATGTGTTAAGTAAGTTATGGTAAGTGTGAAAACATTCCATTCCTGTCATTTTTGATTTATTTGCTTCCATTCCCTCTCTCAAATTGAAGACACTGTCAAAGGTCACATCTTGAGTGGCATATATATTACCCTTTAAATGATTAAACAATATAGCTCCCTGTAGATATAACTAAATCTTAACTTGCAATCTTCTTGAAGCAATTATTATTTAATATAGCATTTGAGTATGTAAAAGTATGTGAAAAAAATACAGAAAGGTAAGTTCAGGAAAGGAACTAAACATTGTGTCTTTAAGTGTTAGATAATTAGTACTCATGGCAAACCTCAGAAGTTAATCTTCCTGTCTGGATTTTACAGATGAAGCACAGGAGCATAGGGGCATTGATGGAATTGCTCCAGAGGTAAGAAGAAACTGAGAATCCAATTCGGTTCCGCTGTGCTCCCAAGTCCTTGCTTGGTGCATTTTATTACGCTTTGAGGATTAATGCAATCAAAGCTTCCAATGAGACTGCTCCCAGTGCAAGAAGAAGCCACACAGTGCTTCACCGAGAGGGAAAGAATGTAAATTAGGGAATAGCAAATTCTTAATATGCAGTTCACAGGTTCAACAGCATCTAAAAGTTTCCAGGGCTTGACTTCTCCTGGGGGAATCAATGTAGGACATTCAGAATGACAGCTTTTAGGTGTATTCATTCTGAGAAGCTAAAGTGGTTTTGCATTGTCTCCTGGGGAATTAGTGAGTGATTTGAACTAAAGAAAGCATTCAAAATTAAAGATATTTTGATTAAGTGGAACAGATCAACTGTTTATGTTGAGAGTGCTCATCTTAAAATCTAGGAAATAAAAACTAAATGGTAGGCAATGGGAGTGCCTCAGATGAAAGTAGTAGTTGGGAAAACACCTTCTGGTCTAGTTCACCAAATCTGGTCAGAACAAACACTTTGAAGGCACAGCGGAGGATGGGTGATGGATGGCATCTTAACCAAGGGGTCAAATGCTACAATTGAGAGGATGAAGAAACAATGACAGGTAGAAATGTAATTATTCAACTATAAACACATGTGGGGATTTTCTAACAGTCATGAGGAAGGTAAATAACAAAACAAGAGGATGGTAAGAATATAGGTCACTCATGAATTCTTGCAGAAATTGGGAAAATCCATTTAGTTTTATGTAAATCTGAGCCAAGAATTCATGATCTGTTATGGGTTGAATTATATTCCCCCAGAATTCATATACTGAGGTCCTAAACCCAAAAACCTTAGAATGTACCCCTAGATAGAAAAAAGGATCCTTCTAAATGCAATTAATCAAATTAAGATGAGATCATTAGGGTGGGCCCCTAATCCAACGTGACTGCCATCCTTATTATAAAAAGGGAAAATTTGGACAGAGACACACACAGGGAGAATGCCACAGGACGATGAAAGCAGAAATTAGGGTGATGCTGGGGAAGCCAAGGAATGCCAAAGATTGCCAGCAAGCACTAGAAGCTGAGGGAGAGTCTAGGAACTTCTTCTCCCTCACCCACCTCAGAAGGAATCGACATCTTGACCTGGACTCCTAAGCTCCAGACTGTTTCTGTTATGTGAGGTCTATAGTACTTTAACTACGGCCACCCTAGCAAGGCCGATAAATTGCCCAAGGATGCGTTCCTCATCTGGTTTTCTATACAGACTGCATGGGATCATGAAAGTGTCATCCACACACACTTTACAGTCTATGTTAGAGTCAAAGTAAACAAAAAGCTCACCGTCTGTCTCACATGAATCAGAGTTTTGTTTTTCTTAGTAATACAACCTTCTATTATTCACTCAGTTGGTTAAGCAACCAACTCTTGATTTCAGCTCAGGTCATGATCATAGGGTCGTGAGATCGAGCCCCGAGTGAAGCTCCACACTCAGCAGGGAGTCTGCTTGAGATTCTCTCTCTCCCTCTCTCTCTGCCTCTCCCCCTGCTAACACATTCTCTCTCTAAAATAAATAAATAATTTTAAAAAAGTCTTAAACAAATAATACAATCTTTTCAAACTAAAATATATTCAGAACCAAATTAATAACTGAATATTAAAAAAGGCAAGCATCTGAAATCCATTTATACCATACAATATATTCTCACATATAACATATGAATGTTATGCTTTGTTGGATGGTTTGTGATCTATTCCACAAATGTGAAAATAACAAAAAAGCTATATGAATAAAACACACATAGGCAGGGCCTGAACAAGATCTGGTAAAAAATATTACTTCAAACCCTCCGTTACCATGTGGGTAGAATGAGAACAAGCTGATGCCATAGCTATCAGTTTTACCTTCACCTGTAGCAACAGTTCGCAGCACACTGTACATGTTTCTTAGTGTCTGTCATGTCATGAGACAGTCACATGTTGGCATGTCCAAAATCAAATTACTTTATATTCACTGTGTACATGTATGGCATCTTTTTTCCTGGGAAACACATTCTTTGTTTTAGGATCCCAGTAAACAAAAAATCACACTGGAGTTGGATTTTTGCAGCAGGTAGAAAGGTAATGGAATAAATGAAGCAAAATAAAGCCTTACGGACACATGAGCATACCACAACTTTAACCATAATTGTTTATATAAAAAAGAGATGAGTAGAAATGTATTGAGACCCACAGATACTTAAAATCATTCACCTGATGATTCTGACCTATGAGAAGGGCACAAATAGATAAAAACTTTAATCCGTCCCTCCCTGAATAAGATTTCGGTGAGAAAGTGTTGTCATCAATGCCAATTTCCTGGTACCTCCCTATGATCCACAAGCATATGGGATTCCTAACTTACTATGTATAAATATAATAATTTTTTCCAAATACTGGTATTTTGTAAAAACCAATTTGGTAATGTACTGTGTACTCCATTTTGATACAAATATGAAATGTAGCCAAACACAAACTTTTTCTCATTTAAAATCTCAATTTTCTTGAGAAATCAAATCTAAATTGTTTTTATATTATGCAAATCAGGCCCAGTTTGAAGTAATCTAGAAATTACTTTAATTCTGGCCATTTATGGATTTAAAGTGTTATACTTGCTGCTAAAGAAACCCAGACTCTGTGATTCTTAGTTGTTTCTTCTGGGATCTCAATCAAAATCAAATAAAAATGTGATAAGTCTAAAGCCACACTTTTACTCATTATGAGTAAAAACTTTCTCACAAACCTCAACAAAAAACCGTGCAGATGACATATTTGAAAATAATCTTTTTAATCTGACATATATATTTATGGCTATGCCAAACTAACGAAGTCCACTTCATATAGATGCCTGGCTAGAAATCTACCAATTCGCTATGTATACAAATGACTGAAAAACAACAGCAGTCTTTATATGAACATTAATAAAATTTCTGGGTGTATAAGGAAAAAAAACAGCACATATCTAGAAGAAATAGGAGAAACATTTTTCAGTGAGAGTTGCATGGGAATCACCATTATTTTATATGGAAGTCAAATCTCTTTTAGAAACTCATTTTTCTTCCTTTTCTTTATAGTGGGGGTAAAGGGAGAACTGGCTGCACCCGGTTCCTCAGCTAAATAATGATTGATTCCTCAGGACTTCCTGCCATATCGCCATTCTTAAGTGCCACTAACTCTGACCATATGAAGGGAGGGGATAGAATATGTTTCCCAGGAAAAAAAGATGTCATACATGTACACAGTGAATATAAAATAATTCGATATTGGACATGCTAACATGTGACTCTCAGACTCAAGAGCCATAGGCTTTTCTAAGGTCTGGACTAGCTGTTTCACACACTTACTTCATGGGTCCTCGCAAGACCTCATGTGGTAAACATGGTCACCCTCATTTACAGAAGAGGAAACTGAGATGGAGAATGGTCCAATCCCACACACAAGGTCATGGAAGGAGAGGTGATACTGCAAACCACTTTATCACACCATCTGGCTTCTCTGTGCTTCACCGTGAAAAGACAAAACTAGATGGAAAAAGGCTTGTGCTACAGATAGAGTAACTCTGCTATAATGTGTGGCCAGGAGCTTGTTACAGACAAGGACAGGGGGTTTTCAAAACAGATGCTGAGGCAAGGAAGGGCTGGGACAGGCTGGAGATCCTGTCCTGTATGTAGGAGATCAAATCCTACATACTCAGGAATTAAACTTCTCAGCCTCAATCCTGATTTTAAAATTGGTTGTCAACTGGGGTGCCTGGGTGGCTCAGTCGGTTAAGCGGCTGCCTTCGGCTCAGGTCATGATCCCAGGGTCCTGGGATCAAGCCCCATGTCCGGCTCCCTGCTCAGCAGAGAGCCTGCTTCTCCCTCTCCCTCTGCATGCCACTCTGCCTACTTGTGCTCTCTATCTCTCTGTCAAATAAATAAATAAAATCTTTAAAAAATAAAATAAAATAAAATAAAATTGGTTGTCAACTATGCTTCAGGTATACTTCCTCCAACGCTCCTGACTCTCCCACGGACTTTATGAATTCACTTTTTTTCTGGCTCTCCAGTTCATTTTTAATTTGATAATTTGATAAGTTAGGGAAAGGCAGACTGCATTTGCTTCTAGTCTCTCTCCCCCTCTCCATCTCTTTCTCCATCTATCATCTATGTCACTGAAAACTCCAAATCAACTGTGAAGCCACGAGTTTGCATGGGAATGCATTCCTGAGGATTCTCTGGATTTTCTTTCAGGGGCCAGGAGATCTGCATGTAACAAAGACTGAGACCCGCCAACAAGCCACTCAGGTACCACAGCAAATGACTAATGATTTATTTGTTTGTGACACATTTTATTAATTGTTGCAATTTTCTTACTCAGATTCTAACTACATCAAACTATTCCTGATTTCTTCAGCAAAAACAAAACAAAAGCTATATAATTAAATTTTCTTTTAAAAATAGTTATTTTTTCTCCTCTGCAAATTCTCTCCTTCTGTGACATTATTCTAGAGTTGGTTCTGGTTATAGATTACAGCTCCCTAACTAACTTGAACTTAAGGAAGCCCTTTACCCTCCAAGCCTGTGTTGTCACATCTGACACAGGACCAATAATATCTACCTTTAGAATGAAGGGAAATAAAAATACAAAAGCAATTCCCACAAGCCAATAAGTCAGAGAAAAATAAGTATGTTCTGTAAGCGGTGGCAAGAAAGAGTCACCATGAATCTGGATGTGTAAGTAAGGTTAGAACACTTTTTATACCATAACTCCAGCTTTGTAGACACCATAGGCAAGGAAATCATAACTGGCCATGAACTATAATAAAGTTACAGACTGACCAACTCACCTGGCCCAATGTTTCTTTGAAAGCAAAGCACACTGCACTATTTACTGAAGCAGAGAGAACAGGCATTCATACGTATATGGAATCATTGATAACACCGCGTTACTGTTGGAAGTATGGAATTTTGAAGTCGGAAAGATTTGATTTCAATTATACTTCTTTCACTTACCATCTGAATGACATTAGCAAACTTACTAAATTTTCTTGACTTTCAGTTCCATTCTGTAAAAGGAATGATGTGAGTAGCAACTACTATAATTAATACAGGCAACAGAAAGTTTAAAATATCCATTTCTATTACAAAGCTTATTATGACAAGTGTCTCCTCTCCACCCTTCTGACTCACTAGCCTGGCTTCTCAGAAGCAATCATTATTACTCATTTTAGCTGTTTCTTTTAGCATTTAAAGTTATATTTCTTTAAAAAGGGACTCTTTAAAATTAATTCTTGAATTCTACATTTTAGAAATGTTCTACTTATTCTCCATTATGGTGGATGGATATTGTGTCCTCTCGAGCAATATCTTAGTTAAATTAGTAATTAGCTTATATATTCTATGACTATTTAAATATTGTTCCCTGCTGGACCCAAGCTATTAGGTACTTATTCTTTGCACAAATGCTTTCTTAAGGTTAACAAATGATGTTTTCTCTTTGTTTGCTTAACTGTTCTTAACATATCCATTGTAAAAATTTCCCCAAGATCCTTGTAAAAACCCTACCAATCCAATCCACGTATTTTCAAATGCACCTGATAACCCATACATTTCACTTTCTTTGTATTTTTTCTGGAGTCCTTCACCCTGGAACTTTTCCAGACCTGCCTCATAGGGAAGCCCTCTTTCCTCTCCTCACCATTAAATAGCTTGTTTCTTGGAACTTGTGCTTTTTCTTTCATGATTTACTCCATTGTTTTTGGTGGACAGCCTCTGCAGCTTCATGATAAATATTGAAAGGGAGTTAAAAATTTTTTTTTTCAGAATTTTAAGTGTTCAGAACTGTTTTTATTTTTTCTCTCACTCTTAGTGATAACTGGCTGTCTGTGTAATTCCAGTACAAAATAAATGGAAAAACATTGTTCTCTGTCTTCTAGTTTCCAGTGTTGCTCTTAAGACATTTAAATAAATCTGATGCATGGGCATGAAACTTTTCTTTTTTAGACACTGTTGGCTCTCAATATTATGTTTGGCTGTTTTAAATTGCATAGTTGTGTACCTGACAGAGAGTTTCCTACCTCACCCCCACCCACTGTTCTGGATGCTGGGGTCTTTTTAATCTGAAGACTTGTATTTTACAATTCTAGATTATTGAATTATTTCTTTCTTTGATATTATTCCGTTCATTTTCCTTTATTTCCCCTTGCTGAAATTCCAAATAGTTAGAGCTAAGACTTCCTGGATTGTTTTTATCTCATCTACTAATCTCTTCTGTGTTATTGTCTCTTTCCTTTTCATTGTACTTTTTGGGAAATTCCCTCACCTTTAGATAAGAGTTCTTTAATTTTTTACAGTGAATATAAATTCCTAGTTTACAAGAGTTCTTCTCAGTTCTCTGACAATTATTTACATGCTATCCTCTTCTTATCCCATAATGCAGCAGTGTTTTTCCAGCTGTATTTGTTGGGGGTTCCCAAACCCCAAATTTTCATGTCACCAGAGTTTTGGTTTGGGTTACTCATTTATCAGAAGAAACTATTTAAAATCTCGTTATGATGAATATATGCATGGCCACAGGCATTTTCAGGTAAAAGGATGTGAGGACAGAGAACCCCACCTTTCAGTATGTAGAATGTAATGCACTCATTGTGTTTTAAATTCTAAACTTTAGTCTAGAATTGAGGTTCCCTAAGTATCAATTTCTCTGACTCACTTACTCCAGAGAACAAGCTGGGGTCGGGGGGCAGGGAGGGAGGTGAAGAAACGGAAGAATGCTCTCCAGATGTCTAGGACCCTACCCATGTGTCTAATTAATGTGCAGATGGACTTTGAACCAGTCTTCCTATGATCAGTCTCACACCTGGCCTATAGAACTCATGAAAGTTGGTTCTTCCATGTTCTGACTTTCCTGCATACATGACATGCCTAGCTTTAAAGACATTCTCTCATTTCAACTTTATATCAGCCATATGAAAGAGGTGCACATATTAATCTCTTTTATAGACAAGGAAAGAGGTATTCCCAAGGTCAAGACTCTATAAAATGATGGTGACAAGACCCAAACCAAGTTTCATCCAGCTTGAAAGTTCATACTATTGTGTGTGTGTGTGTGTGTGTGTGTGTGTGTGTGTAGATAAAGTATATGAGTAATGTGTGTGTGTGTGTGTGTATACATATATGTATATATATATATATATATTTATAGTCATAATCCAAATTGGGGCATGTTTGCACAGTGGCACATAAGTATAAAACAACACAGAATTTGACATTGATCATAATAAGTAATATAATTTTCCTTAAATTTATTCCAGTCAAGTTTCTAACATAAAAAAAAAAAGCTTGAATTAGTTACCACCATCTGCTGAGGACAAATGAAAACAATGATACCTTTCAGCATAAGAAAACATAAACAGATACATAGAGAAAACATAAGCAGAAAACATAAAACTTGGGAGGCTTGCTTTTATTGCTATTTTTTCCACTGAGAACTTATTTGGGAATAGATTTGCAGCAGTGAACAAGGGTTTGGCTAGTGACGCTTCCCGCTGATACATCCTGCGGGTACGGAACGGGGTACTGCTCAGGGCTGCAGTGGTTATAACTCTGAAGGAACCACGGAAAGCTGAACTTGACAGGGAAGCCTGAGGTTTAACTCCAGCAACACCACTGACTACATAACGTAGGCATCTGGAATAATGACAAGTTACTCAGTTTAAGGACACATTCCCAGCATCCTGCTAATCTGCAGAGAAAGAGAAAGCTGGATGTCTGCAGTATTCCGAAACATTCAGATTCCATCTCTAGTGGCAATAAAACACCTGACTCTATGCAGGAGGGGAAGTCAAATTATTAATCAGAAATGTAGCCAGAACTCTACTCCCTTCCAGACATTATGAATGTCTTCTTTCATCCTGTAACTCTTTTTGCTAGGGATACGTGATGTGTGGAGGGTAAGGACAAGCAGCTTTGCAAGACAGATCATATTGGCAGTTACTTCATTAAACCTGATAAGGATTCATGTTATATTGAGATTTCTCACACACACTCCTTTAAGTAAATGAGTTTTATCCTGAGGAGATTTCATTTATACCTGCCTATTTTCCCCTCCCCACAAGATCTTTTCTCAATGCAAATTTAAATTTAGCATTTAACGTAATCTATTTCATCTGGTAACCTGAAAGCAGGAGTACGCCTGAGCAAAATAGTGTCATCCAAAGAAACAAAAGAATGGGTTTTTTAAAATAGACTATTATCCCAGCTCCCACTCACACGGGGCAGGCTGTATTGGAAGGAGTAGAATGAGTGTTTGTCCTCAGGCTGCTTCAATGATTGGATACACTGAAGGTCTCCACTTCTTTGGCCTTAAACTTCCTATCTTCCAACCCAAAATATCAACAGGAAAATGTTTCTTTCTTAAGAGTTCTAATCTCATTAGTAGTTTAATGCAACTGCTTAGTTGTTTAACGTACATGGAGAGAGAATTTTGCCCCCCAGCTTTGTTAAAACAAGTGCATTCATACGAATATTGTTTCACTTGGCTATTCAGGTAGGCCAAACCAAATCTAATGATCTGGCAAAATGTAATTTCCTTGCTTTCTTGAGTCATAAAAATGATGCATCTGATGTCAGTGATAAAGAGATTTAACCAGATTTTAGGCAGAATAGGCTTTTTCATTATTTGCAGTTGCTTCATTTCAGAATCCCCTTCCAACATTTAATCCCCTACCTCATTTGGCAGAATCCAATTTTCACAAGCAAACTGAAAATTTCAGATGCTCCCTTTCCCCACCAGCACCATGGGTGGCAGGTCATGGGACTTGAGCTCTGCCAACCCAGCAGCATTCACTTTCCCTACTTTGAGTGGGAAGCTAATGATGCAAAGCAGGAAGGAATTGCACAAAACAGGGTCTGGGAGGGTTTACAGTGGCAGAAGTGTCCACTGTCCCACAGATGGTTATGGTGACGTCCTCATCTGACTAGGTATATAGAGGACAAATTGCATGGTCCCGAGCTGCGTAGTTTTCAGGCTGGGTTAGCTGGCTTTCCTAGAGTTTCCATTAGCTACCTAATAGCCTTAAATGCAATTTACTTTTATGCTTAAATTAGTCACCCAATTGGCCAATGTCTATTGCTTGTAAATAGGAACTCTGACTGATATTCTATGTTTTCTGTTTGCTCTAATTTTTCAGCTTTGGGACTTCTATCTAGATCAAGAAGATATACAATAATCCCTGATTTGGAAATGCATGTTATTCTAATACAATAATTATAATCTCCCTCAACTTGTTTGCATGGGTAGGTGTGTTTTCTGGGTGGTGGCAAAGAAAGGATGCATGAAGTCAATTTGCAGCCATCTAGAAAATGCTCGTATAAATTTTTTATATCAAGATAATGATGGGACCTTGGAAAGCCATGATAAAATTTGCTTCCAGGGAATAGTCTACCCTTGGGTAAAAATATATTGCTTTCTAAAAAATTAAAAAAAAAAAGAAAAAAAATATATTGCTTTCATTTTTTTCCCTTACATCAGGAATCAGGGTAATCTTGCTGTGGAAAAAGATTTTTATTTGCGACTACAACTATACAACTACTCCTTAACATCGCTGTCTTTCTTTTTGGCTAAAAGTATATTTTGTGGATACTCCCTCAGTTATATTTACCTGCTCTCCTGAAACAGTCTCACCCCTAACATACATGCTGTCAGAGAAGGGCACTGGCTAAGCAGACAGCATATAAGTTGTGGAAGAGAGGGAAAGACACCTAAGTCAAACTCTTCATCCTCAAGAATCTTACAGTATAATCTTAAGGGTAAGATTAGTATTAAATAATAGTAATTAAAAAACAAGCTTTCATTATCTTAAGAGAGATATATGCCAAATATCATTGTGGTTTAATGACAGAAGAAGTCCTCGCTCTTTTGGGGAATCACAGAAGGAATCATGAAGGATATGATTCTAGACAAATAATCCATTTAAAATTTGATATTGTGGGTACAACTTCAACCACAAACATAACCCAACAACTTCACTACCGACCAATTATTTTATAACACTTTCTCTCCTTCCGTGTTTTAGAAGTTTTCATTTTAAAAATAAAATATATGTATTAATAACTAACACATTTATATCTATCAGAAGTACATAACAAGCAGAGCTTTGGCGGCAACATAAAAATAAACTGTGTACAGAAACCAGAAAACAATATGATGATACCATCAATGACATTTTAAAAGGAAAAATGGCTAAATCTAAGCTCAAAAAGCTCTGACATGATCACACTTGACATGATCTGTTTCAGCTTTACTAAAAGACAAGTCTTTCATATGTATTATGGAATATTAAAAATAAAGTAATGCAGAGTCTATAAATATCACTTCCAGAGACTCAGCTTCACTTATCGTTGGATAAGGATGTCAACAAAACGCCATCAAGATATATACTTAAGTATATTACAATATAAAACAGGTGGGTGTGAGTGATGTTTATATGGTAGGAAAAATGAGAGTTGGGGATTCATTCATGTGTAGCCAGCACTGTCCCAGGAGCTGGGCAGAATCTCTGGTTACCATGTGAGGTGTGCTCTGCAGTGAGAATGGGCATAATTCATCACATTCTCGCAGGCCTCTAGATCAAATGAGTCTGAAAGGCTTCAACTCTGACTGCATGTTAACCAGGTAGCTGTCTGACTACAAGTGTGCTTCATGGGGTAACCTACTCTGGAACGGAGATAATCTAGATTGCAAACGTATCCCTATAATCTCAGAGAAGACATCTCCTCTAAAGTAAAATCCTTGGGAAAACCTTGGTTTATCCATCAGTCCCTTGTGAAGCGGGTTTTCATTAGTCGGTAACTGGAATTGAGTCAAACGCCTTAGCCCTGAGATGGATCACAGAAACTCTTCTAAACCATTTAACATTTTAAGAAGCTCGGACTAAACATTCAACAATGCCTTCTCTACAACCATTTAAAATAACTGAAGCATATGACAATCCCAACCAGGCATCGGGGGTAGACCACGGCACAGGGCCATACACACATTCTAGGTCCATTCCACAGCACTTGGCCCCAAATATATAACATTTCTAATGCAAGTTTTCACCAGCCTCAGATCTGATGAAAACGTCTCCGTGTACATAAATGGGCCCAAAACAAACTTCCCCACTGGAAGAGCTGGCAACAGTCACTCATTACATAACAAAAATTCAAGCCCCCCCCCCCCAGGTTGGCTCACTCTTCATTCTCATTTTATTATCATCACTAAGAGCCTCATCATCATTATCGGTCCATCATCCTCAACATCACCACCATCAACACCCAGAGTCATCACAACTTACTGTTTATACTGAACCAAAGACAGGAATTTTCAAAGCCCAAAAAGAAACCCCAGGGAATCAAAAGTTCTAGATTAGTGCTACCTTTCAATGCATTATTAAAATAGATATATTTGTTTAATCTCCTAAGCAGGGGGAAATGATGGCTAACGCTCAAAGGAACTTCAGTGCACCTGCCATCCCACAGACCTTTCTAACAAAAATGGAAATGCTCTGTATCTGCACTGTCCATACAGAAGCCACTCCCCACATGTGGCATTTGAGCACCTGAAACATGGCTAGTGTGAGTGAGAAAATGAATTTTTAATTTAATTTAATTCTAATGAATTGAAATTGAAATTGAAGTAGCCAAACCTGGCCAGTGACTGCTGTCAGGGACAATGCAGGTTTCGTGGACAATGCTAAGGAAGTAATTATAGAGAGGGTCACAAAATATTTCTCTTTTATTATTTTCCACACTTTCAACATTTGCTATTTAGGATATAAACAATATGGTTATTTTATAAATTTTCTTTTCATGATAAAACAATTAAAATGTTACCATCAGAAAAGGAAGAAAGAGTGAGTTTTCCCGTTAATTAATTCTATTTGGTTTTATACATAAAAAAACAGAGGGACATTTATAAATGCATATGAAATCTTCATTATTAAATTGATGTCTGTTCCTGTGATGATAGCGTCACTGGAACTTGATAAGTTGGTCAAATTTACGAGCACAGGCATTCCAATGTTAAGGAGATAGGGAGGATCCATAATCCCAAGATATTTGTAGAAAAGCCTATGCTTGATGTTTCTGATAGAAAGTTAAACTTCATGGCCTTAATATGATTCTATAAAATCAACATGGATACTTCCTTCTGGCATCTACCTTATGTGGAACAGCAAACTTTCCTGAGGTTTTATATCTCTGTGGGTCTTATTTGCTTGGGAATGACTGAAGCTAGGTGTTAGTAATAATTTTATGAAAACCAGCTCAAATGATAATTGTTTATCCTGTACTTTCTTTATCCTCCAAATAATGTGACTCTTCCTTTTTCTGAAATGCTCAGTAAGTGACCACTCACAGACGTCTGTTTGAGAAGTTGTACATTGACCTTATTTCCTGACGATGGTAAGCAACTTGCAAGAAGAGGCTGTATCTTGCACATCATAGTGTTATCCACATGGACTAAATGAGTGCCCTTTCTTTGTAGATATACCAGAAATGTCTATGGAATTGAAGAGTGTTGTAGTGTGAGACTATATCACACTCATAATCCTTCTTCTATAGTGCTCCCTCTACAACCTGGTGTGAAGTATATGCATTTACAAAGGAAAAAGCAATCAGTTATGTAAGTAGCAGGGAAAGTATCCATGAATATGATATCACATGCTTTCTTTGTCATCTTGGGGATATCTACCTTCCATGAGGGTTTGTATGGCGGCTTTTGTAAAGAGAAGAAGAAATATCTTATTAATCTATGAAAACCTCAGTGTGTTCAACTGGAATTTCAAACAGCATTCTCAGGAGTACTTCTAAATACTACCTCCTAAAGAAACAGACTGGGAGATGGGCTAAGAAAGCACAATTTTGCTGTAACTATTAATCTTGTTTTTTATTTCCAGTTGATAGGAAACATGTATTTAGCAATAGTAGAATATTGCTAACGAAAACAATACTTTAGGTCTGCTGCTTGAAATAAAAATGTATTGATATTTGTATTTGTATTTGTATGAAAAAATGTGTTTTCATTTATTTTCAGAGAAGAGAAACAGGTTTTTATATGGATTACCTAAAATCACACACCAAAAATCCCCAGCCACAATACATAAATAAGGCCTTAATTACATCAATCTCTTCCATACCAAAAAATAAGCCCTTTGAATTTTTACCTTAATTAAATTACGTTAATGCATACCTACTACAATTAAGTTATCTTTTAATCCTATAATAAGCACACAAGCTATAAAGTGTACCTTGATTTGATAATAAGGATCTAAATAAAAATTGTCCAAGTGGACCGTGACTCCATTAAAATTAGATGCTGATATTTGGATTTGGAGAACGTTCAATGCCTGTGTTCCATCTTTTCCTGCTCTCCCCCTGGAAGAGATATTAATCAGCAGGGACATTCCCAAACAGGATGCAAGAACGAGAAGGAACTCTAAACAAACAAACAGAGGATAATAACAGCAATAAGTAAAGGACAGGGGCAATACCCCACCTAAAACATGTGACATGTGAGCCATAAACATAAACAAAGTTCTGAGAGCCCGAATGAAGCCGAGGCCTAGGGAGCCCCAGAAATTAATTTTGCAGGTCCTTTTTCAAGATTTGATTAAGCAGGAGAAGAGACAACACAGAGCAAGGCAGATGTGGGAGAGCAGAAACGTAAAATGCAGAGCATCCTCCACAGCCCCACCTTCGTTTCGGGGAGAATGAGTCTCGCCAGATGGTGGACTGCTATACTTGTAATTTTACTGTGGCATGTGCTAGAAGGATTAAAAAAAAATGCGAGTACTGAATATGTCACGCAGTGTGAAAGGCTTGTATGAAAAGGTACAGAGCTGTCTTTCAGCAGACAGTCTACAAAAGCTTTTCAAACTGTAGCCTCATAACAGCTGCAGTGGTTTGATTCCTTAAATTCAAAAGACTTTCGCTTGTATGCTATCAAAGGCGGAAACTGACTCGTTAACCCACAAACCAAACAGGCCCTGAGTCTCAAGGTCCACCCAGGCTTCATTCCCACGTGGCCAGACCGTGTCCAGCCTGGTAACCTGGCTCCAAGATGCAAGCCCCTGCCTTGTGCTTCCGTCCGAGCAGGGCCTGGAGAGTTGTGCTGTCCGTTTGATTTTGTTTTCTCTGTAGAATTTATGAATATAAACTTACAAGGGCAAGGGGGCTGTTTATTGCCTGTGTGTTGCAAGGCAGGCATTACGCCACGTGCCTCAGCGAATGACCACAGATCATCCTCACGTGGGGCTGTAGGGTGGATGCTTGTCATCTACATTCTACAGATGAGGCAACCGAGGATTACAGAGATTAAATGTGCCATCTGAGGCCCCACCCCCAGATTTAAGAGCAGGTTGTGTAAGCTGGGGTTCTTCACTGCACTATCACAACCTTACCTCCATCGGTCAGCTGGACCCCTGATCATTTAGTTAACAGACAGCAAGGAGGCAAGAGTTTGATAAAATGGAGAGTTCGAGCTCACCAGCAACTACAGTACACGTATTATTAGACACTTATCAGACATTTTTCTGTGTCTGTGTTTTTAAAGACAGGGTGAATGGCAGCCCTCCCTGCCTCATCAGAGAAAAAGATCGTTGATACTGAAAAAAAAAAAAAAAGATTGCATAATGGGCAGTACACTGCAGAGAGTAAAGAAGTGGTCTTTTGTTTTTTTTTTTAAGATTTTATTTATTTATTTGACAGACAGAGAGAGATGGTGAAAAGGGGAACACAAGCAGGAGGAGTGGGAGGGGGAGTGGGAGAGGGAGAAGCAGGCTTCCCACTGAGCAGGGAACCTGATGTGGGGCTGGGATCCCAAGACCTGAGCTGAAGGCAGACGCTTAATGACTGAGCCACCCAGGTGCCCAAGGAGAGAAGTGTTTTTAAACAATTAAGAGAAAAGAATAAAAATCAAGATGGAGAGAAAGACAGAAGAGGACACAGGGTAGAACTCATATATCGAGCAGAAGCTCTGGGTAAGGACCTGACTTTAGCTTTTACTATCAGCGCACCCTTCACTACAGACTTAAGTTGACCTCACAATATAATGTATAGATCATCATCAAAGCCTCTTGCAGGTTTTAATTCTATGATTACAGATTTTTACGTAAAGAATCCATTTCGTGGCCAACATTCCATCTATCACTGATCATGAGATAGGATAATGAGTCCACTGCGAAAAGCTTCGAGTCAGCAAGGTCCAAAGCTGTCCTTCAGTGCTTTCTGGCTGGCTCCTTTGCCCAGCTTCTTCCCACCACCAGGGCGGACACCCTGAACCTGCCCTAAGTCACTTCCTCCACACACAGTTGAGCAGCTCCTTAATCTGAACAGAACATTTATCTCTCTTGTGTATTTGTGTTTTTCTTTGATATTCCAAGCTTACCTCCTACGAGTTTGATATAGATGTGTCTGTAGCAATATATTTCCTACTTTAAATTCCAAGAATCCAGGGATGAGGTCCATGGCAACATTCTTCACCTAAAATTTTTGTGCCTGAAATAGTTTCACATTATGAAATGTCTCAAAAATTAACTAGCTTCTTCAATAAAGAACATTCTATTCCAAGTGTGGCCACTGGCAGTAAGTTATCATCCATAGCAACACAATGGCAGAAAGTGAGGGTGTTTGGGAACTGTTTGATAACAACTTGATAATGCATGGCATTCCTGTGCATGGTCAGTGGAGTCACCTTATCGAACAGCATACCGCATACCTGGAGGGTTTGGGGACTCAGTGATGAGCTGCCTGTGGCATGAGCTCTGTATGCTCACATGCAGGAGACCAGCACGGGTTGAGATGCAAGGGGAAAAGTGAGCAGAGAGAGTTTGCAAAGCACGGTAACGCACACACGTCTGCCACGGAGGTCTCTACATGCTTTGCCACTATGGTTGGCCACAGTTGGCCGGATTAGCAGTGACATTTGATGTTTTTAAATGAAAACAAAAGCTCAAAAATTGGGATGCAGGGCTTCGTGCAAAAGGACAAAATTACTTCATGTAATTATAAGGATCTCTCCAAAGAAAAGGAAATAAATGCGTGTAAAGGATATAGCATGCTATCCATTTTTTCTGACTTTGCTTGATCAAAGTTTGCTAATCAATGCAATGGAACACAGTTAATTTGGGGAAGTTAAAAGATGGATGCTACCTGTAAAGATGAGGGTGTCCATCTCAGACGGTAATTCAAACCCATTCATGTCACCCTTCAAGGCAAAATTAGTATCCTGGCTCGCCCTTATCAATGCTTCCATCAAGACAATTCAAGATTTCTCAAAGGCATCAGACTCATTTGCACTCCTTAGCAGGAGTTATTACCATAAGAGAGTGCTGAAAGTTTCAAGATTCATCAGAGTCTGTGCTTTTGGAAAAGAGAACCTTCAGTCCCTCCAGAACATTGCTCCATGATTTCAGCCAGATGTGAGACCCACCAGGGAAAGAGTGTGTTACATCTCACTGCACACCCTCCTCTCTCCTCAGTGCCAAGGTCTTATCAGCACTCAGTGGGAAGGGCAGGAGGGGACAGCTTGATTAGGCTTCCCTCCTGCTCTCGCTCTCAGTCCACCCAGGGGCATGGCTTGATGAGGGAGAGAGACTCTGCACTTGGTACAGACAAGATGTCTCGGCAACCCACGTTCTCTTCACTTCCTGCATAGGATGGCAGCACATTTTGAAATCTTTACTGGACCTCATGCTGAAAATACCTCTTTCCCAAGAGCAGATAACGCAGCAGCAGCTTAGCTGGAGAAGGAGATGCGGGTTTATTTCCACATAGACTTATTTCTTTCAGAAGACATTTCTGGAATGGCTGGCTCCCTGGGCCACGCGCCGGGTCGGAGCACTGTTTGGTAGAAGGAGTTCAACAGCAGCTCTATGACCATTGGTGGTGAGAGGGAGGCTGGTTTTGTGAAGAGGAACTCATTTTCACACCTTGTTGATTGTTTTAATATTGTGGGGGGTGTTTGGAGGAAGGTAAGGGGGTCCGGGCCACTCGATAAAAATGTTGAACATGACGAGAGAATCAAAATCACTGCATGTCAGAGTCCAGAGGCAGCTGGAAAATGCCCTGCTCCACGCTGGAGTCTTCGGCAGCACCCGGTAGTGTCCTCCCGGCTCCCGCACGTCGTCCACCGCTGTCCATGTCCACTCACCCTCCCTTTGAGTTCAGTTCTTTCTTTCCTGTATGCTCTGCACTTGGGTTCTTGTCCATCCGCTTCAACCAAACATCAGCAAAATCCCTCTTCTGACTGACAACCACATAGATCCTGAAGCCCTCGACATCCTCCCCGAGGTCCATCCAATATTCCTAAACTGCAAAACTAACTCCCCTGACCGGCAGTATAAGCATCACCTTGGAACTTACTAGAAATGCAGAAGCTCGGGTCTCATCATAACTCTACTGAGTCAGAAGCACTGGTTTGACAACCCCTCTGAAGGACTCTGATGCACCCCAGGGTGTGAGAACACCTGGGCTGGAAAATTCTTGAAGGGAAGGAGAGGAAAACTGGGAAACCATGAGCGACAGCACTGGGAGGGACTTTGTTCATGGGGCAGCTGGGGGATGCTGAGTAAGAAGCGAGGTCCAGTCCACAGGGCACTGCAGTCATAACCAGGAAGGGTCAAGGAGGGGCGGGGCTGCATCCAGAAGGGAAAGGGCCCATTTTTAGAAATGAAACAAGGTTCTACCTTCTGCTTTTATCATCTTTCAGACTGCTGAAGGCAGAAGAGGGTGACGTGAGACCCTCCGTGCCTTCCTCACTTTCCATCCACCCGAATCCTTAGTCATGACTGTGCCTTCAAATTAACTGAGGTGAGTTACACATAGTGCCTGGCCCCTAGCAGACACTAGGGAAGAAGGGTATTATCATAATCACTTTTCAGGTTATCAAGTTTGTTGTTGTTGTTTTTACAGATCACAAACATTTTTAAAGAGCTATCTATTCCTATTTTCTCATACCTAAGCTCTGCAAATACCTAAAATCTGACGACTGTCTGCAGATCTTACCAATAACCTCTTGGTTTGCAAGTTCACACACACAATTCTTCGAAGTCTGTATTGTTTAATTGTGTTGAGTCCTTGCATCTCTGCGAAATATTCCAACAGGGCCTGCCTGTCTGCCCATGGCTCCCATGACTACTCCTGGACACCACGTCTGGATCTCTTTCTTCCTTCTCCCTGAGTGCAAGCATGAATCTTTCTTCCTCTACAATCACCCTCTATTTTGGTAATGTATTCATGGTAATATCACATGGGCCATGCCTTCTGAAAGAAATTTCCGAAGTCTAATTATCCCATCTCAGCTCCAGATCCACATTTCTACCTGCCCACTAGACACCTGTTCTAGATGCTCCAGCAACACAAACTCACATAATTCTGACCCAGTCCCTGATCTTCTCCTCTTACCTCCAACTACATTCTCTCTTTCAGACAGTGTGCCACTGGTAATGGAATGCTTGCAGGGATCCAGCTTTGAAAGTCCACTGTTGGGGCACCTGGGGGGTGGCTCAGTTGGTTAAGTGTCCAACTCTTGGTTTTGGCTAAGGTCATAATCTCAGGGTCATGGCGACTGAGCCCCATGTCAGGCTCTGAGCTCAGAGGGGAGTCTGCTTGAGATTCTCTCTCCCTCTCCCTTTGCCCCACCCCCCCAAATAAATTAATTAATATTAAAAAAAAGAAAAGAAAGCCCATTGTCATAGTATACTATTTTTCCTCCTTTCCCCACATATACTCATGTGCTTCTGACCGCACCCCCCAGCCCTTCCTCACCTCTAACCCAGACTCCAATAACATGGCTCTTCATGGGCATGTTCCTGGGCTTCCCACACCCATATTCATTGCAGATGTGGCCGCATGACTGATTTCTCTAAAAACGGTGGCATCGTGTTGCTCTCCCTTCCCTCCAATGATCATTCTCTACTCTCTCCCTTTGCCCATGCCTCTCTCTTTTTTTTTTTGGAGTGCCCTCCCCATCCCCAACTACTATGCCCCCACCCCCACATCATCCCACATTTGTCATTTGTCACCACCTCCATGGAGCCTCTCCTGTTCCCCTCCAACTAGACAAAATTTTTATCCCCTGGCACTGTGGTGCCCTCCACCCTATTAGCGTGCTGCTCATTAGATCTGTACATGGCTCCTGCGCATTATTACATCCTTGAAGACAACCATATGCTCTGTTCAATTTCATAGCAGCCACAGATCCAAATAGCATACCTGAGTACTGAGTTCAGTTAATGCCTGTTGAACTGAATTTTTAAGTTCTGCATTTGACCACCTAAAAGATTGCAGCAGCAAATTAGCCAAATCAAATGATAGAACGAACTTGGCTGGAGACACAGACAGAGTTTGTTATTTCCCAAGCATTACCCTTCTGTCTGCACTGCAGTTCTAATCCACGTCCTTTTAATGACTGATCACTTTGGAGCAAAACCCTGCTGGGCTGAGGCTAGTGATCCCTCCCACCTTCTGGGTAAACACAGGTTGAAACACATCTGTCTACAACAAAGGTTGCATACATGTTTTTGCTTTCCATCCTGGGAGAATAACCCAACACAATTTCATTTGTGCCATCAGATCTGAACTGAACCCTGAGATAACGGAAGACACTGTTTTCTAAATCCATTTGTATCCCCATGAATGTTAGTGCTGCTGTGGGCACTTCATCATGCGCATCATGTGAATGTCACCTTGGGATGTGAGAATTGCATTATTTACTCTGAAGCAGGTTAGTTTAAGACTAGTTTGACACTGCATCTCAACACGTATAAAGGAACATATAACAAAGTAATCGTAACTTTCATTTCTGGAATAGATACCAACGGCAGGATTGTAAGTGTTCTGGATAACACCCACCAAATCATACGAAATAAAGTTAATACATGAAAATGATGTAGCTTCTTAGGGGATACTGTATACAAGGAAGTTTGCTGCATTACTACTTGTTTCTGCCTGTCCTCCCCACAAATGAGCCGGTCCCTCATCATCTTCCACCAGCACCCAGGACTAAGTACCAGGAAAATACAGTCCTCCCCAGTCTAGGCCAGAGCCCTGGCAGGCCTGCAGGAGCACAGCAAAAACAAACTGCTCACATCTCCAGGAGGAAACAATGCAAGCAGCCTGAGTCCATAGAGACATCCTCATTTTCAATGCCAGACTGCATTTTAAATACAGCAGGTTTAATATTCCAAGTTTTATGTGTTCCTGAAAAAATATGCAGAATAGAGCTCTTTCTAGTGTGGTGCAAATTTGACTCTCTCTCTCTCTCTCTCTCTCTCTCCCTCTCTCTCTCTCTCTCTCTCTCCATATGGATGGGAAAAGCCCCAGCCTGGTCCGTGATGGCCCTGTGCTGCAGGAAATTGCAGGCAGGCTCATCCATCCTGAGAAGGGATTTCCCGCTTCTGGGCTCTGCCCACTATGTCCCCAGACTGCTTCTTTGGCAGAATCCAAACACCTGACTCCCGGGGAGTGATGGATGCCTGGGATAGCCTCGATCTACATTTCAGCTTCTTATTACACTGATCTGACTGCCTAGCTGTGGCAAGCAGAATATGTAACATCCTCGCTCCTCTCTACAGTGTGCAGAGAGGCATTCTGGTGACTGTGAATCGCTCAGGTACATTCCTACTGTCCTTTCATGATTATTTTTAAACTTTCTTCAACGACCTATGCATTCACCAGGCTTTTGGCATGCTCTGTTTATCCACACATTCTGGCTAATGAGAAGTTAAAGAAATCATCATTGAGGGTTTTATTCAACCTTTGAGATTTAAGGCCATTATAAATGCAAAAGGAAGCATTTAGCTGGTTAAGAAATGGAGACATTCCAGTGGAGTCATATGTAGACCATGACCTCAACAGAGACAGACAGAGGAAGGGAGAGAACATTTAGGAACTGATCATGTGATCCTATCACAAAGAAAAATGGGTTGTCCATATCCTTTTTCTATTCAGAGAACCCAAACCAAAGGAAACAAGGAGAAACAGTCTATGAAACTGAATGATTTGATGGCTCATGTAACAGGAATTTGAGAGGAAGCTCAGCCACATCCTTTCCTGCTCTGGCTGCCTTCACTTTCTTATTCCAGAACCAAGGGGACAGAAGTAACACCATCTGACTCAGGCGTGAAGCCGTGCATCTGTTCCTCAATGGAGTGTTTTCTGTGGAGCCTTCCTGCAGTCCCCTTACAACACCAATATTTCCCTCCTTCAAATGTCTGTGATAGCTCTAGCAGCTCAGTGTGGGAGAAAGGCTTCTCGTCCAGGCCGACTTGAGATCAAACCTGGTATATCTAGCACCAGGCAGGTCACTAAATGACCCAAACCCTAACCCTAACCTTTTATTTTCATCTGTAATAGGGATGCAGTAAAATGCCACTTCCAGGGTCACGGTAATGATCTCAAATACTGCATTTAAAGCATTCAGCCCGAGTAGGTCAGATCAGTACAATGCGGGATGGATGTCAGTGGACCCACAACTGGGTCGTGATGAAACGGCACTACAATACACGTTGGCACTGGGGGGACCCCAAAGGGTAGTTATAATGATCACACAATTTAGGATTTTCTATGCATGTATTTGCCATAGATTTTCAATATTTAAGAAAACCCTACAAGCCATCTAGTTAAAATTTATACCCAAAGCTGCAATCCTTGTGCAATAAATTCTCATTAATTATTGCATTCATTTATAATATTGAGTCAGTATGCTGGGTACCCAGGAAGATGATAAATGTGAAATCGGGCATGTGATTCCTAGGGTGTACCTTTATGGATGCCTCTGTACCAGAATGCCTGATTGCTTTTGTGGTCCCCGGTAATTCTCTGTATCTTTTGTCCTGCACCTTCCCATCTAAACACGAGTAGGTCTCCCCCAGCAACTGGAAACACACAGTCTACTGCACCAGTTCAAAAAAATCCATTTTGGCAATCCCTTAACATATGCTAAAAAGTAAATTTTTTGGACAAAGCTAAAATGAATGCAGCTGAGAAATTCTCAAAGACTGAAACAGTAAAATTAAGAGACCCTGTATGGGGCCCCTGGGTGGCCCAGTCAGTGAAGTGTCTGCCTTCGGCTCAGGTCATGATCCCAGGGTCCTGGGATCGAGTCCAGGGATTGAGCCCTGCATCGGTCTCCCTGCTCAGCGGCGTGTCTGATCTCCCTCTGCCTTTCACCCGTTCATGCTCTCTCTCAAGTAGATAAATCTTAAAAAAGAGAGAGAGAGACCCTGTATATCTCCTGTGCACAAGGCATTTTGCTGGCAGCTGGGGGGGAACACAGGCAACAAAACATCCTCTCTGCTTACATAACTAATATCCGATGACCTGCTTCAAAACCTTTCTAAATGTAAAACATGGATAAGTCAGAACAAGTAACATATGACTGGAAGCAAGATAAATATTAAGAGAAACTTTTTAAGATTAAACTATTCCAGTATCATATCCTTTATTACCCTTAGCCACTTCTACTACTTGTTCATCATATACTATGCCTTAACCCTGCGTTCTCTTAACAAGTTTCCTTCTCGCTTTCTTTTCCTTCCTCTTTAGCCACCAAGTTCAGTCTGGCAAATTCTAAGACTTGGTTTTTGCTTTTTTTTTAAGATTTTTTTTTTATTTATTTGACAGAGAGAGACACAGCAAGAGAGAGGACACAAGCACGGGAAGTGGGAGAGGGAGAAGCAGGCTTCCTGCGGAGCAGGGAGCCCGATGCGGGGCTCAATCCCAGGACCCCGGGATCATGACCTGAGCCAAAGGCAGACACTTAACGACTGAGCCAGTCAGGTGCCCCTCTAAGACTTGGTTTTAAACACTCTTTAAATATCATGTGCGTTCATTCATTCAGCCAATATTTGAATGCCTAACATGTAACAGGTAAAAGAGACACACTCTCTGTCCTCATTGAATTATGTGTACATACATACATATATATACGCGTGTATACACACATGAACACACACATAAATTCTGTGATAAAAATAAGGCGTTGCACAAGATAATTATGAGAGTACAAGTTAGAGCAGGTTGGTCAACCTTCCAGCCTGCTGGGTCTTAACTGCCTGATAAGAAGCAGACCACACATGCAAACCTCTAAGGCAGGAAATGCATTTCCTTGAGTTACTGAATGTACAATGGAAACAAAAAGTGCACTTTTGATGTTTTCCAAATGGAAAAGTCTAGAATTTATACTATATAAATAGGGATTATGTATAACAGTCAGCATTACAGATTGTTTATTAAATACAGAAAGAGATCAGCAACGATGATAAAGTTACATCGCATCTCTCTTCCAACTGTACCTATCCCCACATCCCCAAAATTCATTTTAAATTGTGTAATCCCAATATATGTCTGATACATTTCTGTTTCTTGGTCATTAGAGAAAGAAGCAGTTCGTTCAAAATTTTTAACATACGTGTATTAAATTTTGATATTAGGCATTCAAAAGGAGCAAAATCTCTCTCCCAATGCTGGCCAGACCAGTATGTACGTAGTCAAGATGTAGTTAACTTACACTTAATACATTGATTCAATTCCCATAGCCACATGCTACCAGCATCCTGTGTGAATATATATATATATTTTTTTAATTGGTTTACTTTTATTAAACAAGGTCTGATTTGGCATGGCTGAACTATAGAAAACAGAATGGCATACATGCTGTTATACATAGATACATTTTTAATGAAATCGCAGTTTGCATTTATGTCAAATTAAACTCTCCTCCGTAAAATTGACTTATATTAACAAGTTTCTTTGTTATTTAGGACATATGAAGCTAACTGAGTTCAATTAATTGGAGTCTTACTTTCTCTACAGATAAGACTAAAACACATTACCTTGATGTCCTCTATCTGTGACTGTGAGGACACGTATCTAAGGTGGAGTCAACAACTACATCAATCCCTAACATGTTGGAGAACCGGACAGGTCCGTCTGTCCAGAACTGCTACAGTCTTACTACCATCTGTTTAATTGGCATGGATGTCAAAAGTTCTCCAGTGGTGTATAAACACTCTAGAGTTAACCCTACCCAGCTAGCTTTTGGAGAATAACGCCTAGTTAACAATAAAAAATAAAAATATTTGGATGAGACAGTGGACAGGCAAGAAAAGGATGGCAGCAAAGATATACAATGGCTACTTTATAGGATTCTCTTTGGTAAATCTAGGGAAGCTTTGCAAAGTGAGTTTTGCATTCATCAACTTTGAAGACTGCAGAGACACACTGGACCCCTAGAGTTAAGTGCATATTTTTAAAAATTAAATTAAATAATCAGTACCTAACAAGTTATTTTAATTTAACTTACGACAGTTAAATATGTATTATATATACTGGATGTATAAAATAATATATAAATATATGATATATACTATATGATACATGGCTATAGTTTATATATATTAAATAATATACTGTATGAATACATACTATACTATATATAAGTATATACTATATAAAAGCAGTATTAATATTTACCATATAAGTACATGTAATATAATACATTTTCTTGCTAATTTCTTATGGATTGTCTGAAAGTTCAGTCTCACTACCTCCCAGAACTGCATGTTTTTATTATACATTACCCACAAATGCAGAGAGGGTAAATTCGAAATCAATACAGTCCAGTAATTGTTTTTAAGATTTTAGTTATTTGAGAGAGTGAGTGAGTGAGCTAGAGAGCACAAGCAGGGGAATGGACCAAGGAGAGAGGGAGAAGCAGAATCCTGCTGAGCAGGGAGCCCGACACGGGGCTCAATCCCAGGACCTGGGATCATGACCTGAGCTGAAGGCAGACCTTAACCGACTGAGACACACAGGCTCCCCAGTAATTTTTAAAATAAAATGGCCCCTTGTAGCTCACATGCAAACAGAATGGACTTGCAGAGAAGGAAGGAAAAGATTGGGCCAACATAAGTACAAGGCTGGGTAAAGAATGTGGGTGAAAATGAAAAAATGCCAATCATGTAATTCAGAGTTAAAAATTCTATCTAAAGCAATCAGGCAAGCATTAGTTCAGTGGCTTGACTTACTGAGTTACCCATAAAACAATTCTAAATGTCCAACTGGGCTTCACAGAAGGTGCATTAAAATAAAGTGGGAATGCAAGTTGGTACAGCCACTTTGGAAAACAGTGTGGAGGTTCCTCAAAAATTTAAAAATAGAGCTACCCTATGACCCAGCAATTGCACTTCTGGGTATTTACCCCAAAGACACAGATGTAGTGAAAAGAAGGACCATATGCACCCCAATGTCCATAGCAGCAATGTCCTCAATAGCCAAACTGTGGAAAGACCTGAGATGCCCTTCAACAGATGAATGGATAAAGAAGATGTGGTCCATATATACAATGGGATATGACTCAGCCATCAGAAAGGATGGATACCCAACTTTTACATCAGCATGGATGGGACTGGAGGAAGTGAAATAAGTCAAGCAGAGAAAGTCAATTATCATATGGTTTCATTTATTTGTGAAACATAGGAATAGCTTGGAGGACATCAGAAGGAAGGGAAAAATGAGGGGGGGATTGGAGGGAGAGATGAACCATGAGAGACTATGGGCTCTGAGAAACAAACTGAGGGTTCTAGAGGGGAGGGGGGAGGGGGGATGGGTTAGCCTGGTGATGGGTATTAAGGAGGGCACGTTCTGTATGGAGCACTGGGTGTTATACACAAACAATGAATCATGGATCACTGCATCAAAAACTAAAGATGTAATGTGTGGTGACTAACATAACATAATAAAATTAAATTAAATTTAAAAAAATAAAGTGGACCTACACCTGGGTTGTGATTTTTCCATTGTTTCCCCCAGCACACTCCCATTTTTATTGGACTTCTTTCTGAAGCCTTTTTTATATTCCACCTTTGATACATGTTTCCTAGTCACCACTTTTACTATTTATCTAACTTTAATATGAAAAACTATCTAAAGAGTCAAAATGCTCTTATGTATTGTTTTATTTATCAAAATTCCTTACCAATCTGTTGGAATTTGATATTTATAAAGATAGATTCACAGTTAAATTTTAAGCTGAATAACTGAAGTTGAAAAATAAGGGATTCTTTTTTCATGGGGAACAGATGGTTGCAAATTAATTTGCAAAGACACACTACTGCTTACAAAGAAAACACAGAAAATTAAAGATGAGAATATGAGGTTTGTTTCACGTATATTTTTAAGGAGAAACTCAAGACTATTTTGCACCCCCAATTTCCAAAGAGTTCTGCCTCAGTTGGTTTTCTTTTCTAAGAGCTGTTATTTTCAACATTTGGCAGTTCATGCTTTTACCAGTTCTTCATTTTTGTTTTTCCAAGTTTGGGATTCATGCTCCCTTTATGGTATAAACTATACGACCCTAAGATTTCAACATGGCAGAGCAGAAAATTGACCAAAAATTAAAAAAAAAAAAAAGATGTTTAAATGATATAAGAGACTGAATGATGACAAAGAGGCACAGACTTGAGAACAGTGTGTCTTCTGCTCAAAGGAAGGACAGAAGCACAGCTTGCCATGGTGGGGAGAAGGTGACAACATCCATAAAGAAACAAACTAAAATAATCTTGTAAAAAATTCATCTGAAAAGATTTAAATGGGTAGATGCATTACTTCCTTATCTCTATTTGACTTCCTATGGGTTGTTCCAAAAATGCTCCATGAAGAATATTCGGGGTCTTGTGGCACTTCTCATGAGAGTTACACAGGCTGAGGTTTTCAGAACTTAGAAGTGCTATCCTTCCCTTAAGACCTGCATGCCATCACACCCCAGTACTCCGTGGTCTCAGGGGTATCCCTGAGGACAACAGGGAAAGGTAATAAGTTTCCATGAGTCCAACAGGGGGCATCTAGTAGAGTCCCTGCTACTGGCACCCGTTCCTGTAATTTATTCAGATTCTGAATCTGGAGAGGGAGAAGAATCCAGCTGCGCTGTTAGTCCTTGAAATGCACAAACTGGGAAGAGAGTATGAAACCAGTCTCCTTCAGAAGCAGGCATAGCAGCAATGTCAGGTCCAAGGGCAAGGGAAAGGTTTAGAGCCAACAGGCCAAAAGACATCCATTATAGGATAGGCTACAAGAAGAGAAAACTTAGGGCATGTAGTAGTTGGAAGATACTCTGATTAACTTCTTGACATTAATAAATGGTCTATGTATGATATATTTTTCCATCATGGCAGAGAATGCCAATTGAAATGCCTCCCCTTAGGGGATGTACCAAGTAGCCCTTGAAAAGAACGCACTTATTCTTTGGGCCACTGACTATACACTGAATTTGGTTGAGCTGGCAAATTACAGACCCAGATCCAAATGCACCTGTTTTGTATTGCAATGATCTAAGAATACTTTTACATTTTTAAATGGTTATTTCAAAAATAACACAAAGAAGAATATGTGACGGAGACTGCAAAGCCTAAAGCCTGAAACATTTACTGTCTTGCCCTTTACAGAAAAGTGCCCATCCCTGACCTAAGCCCTTATTTGGCTGATCATAAATTATTTTTCTGCCTCATCCTCATGAGATGCTATTTGTGATATGCTGCATTGCTCTTGAGAAAACATAAATACGGAATCTAATATATAATGATACTCTTAAGATGTTAGGTATTAACGTATTTTTAATTTTGCAAACTGCTTTAAAATAAATCCAACTAACTGGAACTGTGCAGCTCCCCTTGACCATGTATAATTATACACCATATGGGTTTTGGGGGACACCTCAAGCATTTACTCTCTACTCTAGGCAACATAGTCAAAATACATTCCATTTCCTAAATCTGTAAAATTCTTGGTCAGTTTAACAAAAGCCATTCTTGCTGATTATCAATAACATAATCTCTATGGCATATGTGTTCTGAGTCTGCTACTAAAGTTGCTACAGGAAAGATCAAAGACCTGTCTGTTCCAGAAAAAAAGATAGAGCACGTTCATAATGTAGACTTGTACATAATAGACTTACTGCCAAGAATCTTCCTCTCATTATTATTATATATTATTATTATTTTGTTTTAAGTAAAGTGACTTCCCTTCATGGAAGTCAGCACAAATAAGTTATTAAAATATTGCTGATACATGAATGCTTTTCACAGTTTGCTTATCACAGTGGGATTCTGGCTAAATCAACACTCTCCTGTCTAAGAACTGAGCCACATTCTTTATAACATGAAAATTAAACAGATCATGGTTCCTGAATTTTTGTTTTTGTTTTGAGTGACAGTAGCTGCTGAGTTGTTTTTTGTTGGTTTGTTTGGTGGGTTGGTGGGTTGCATTTGGTTTTTGGTTTTGGTGTTTTTTTGTTTTTTGGTTTTTGTTTTTTAACTTTTAGCCATGACATAAATTCAACTTGGGACTTCAGTTTGATTTAATATTTCCCAGTTTTGCTGTGTTCATTGATTTAGCTCATTGGTTGGAGTTAGAAATGAGTCTCTAATAATTCCTAGTGTTCCAATCCTAAAAGAATTTCAGTTACTTTCCTTAAAAGACATTCAGTATTACTTTGTATTAATCTATGATATCCCAGAAACAATTTTTAAAATGCCATGCAGCCATCAAAAAAAAAAATGAAATCTTGCCATTTGCAACGACATGGATGGGACTAGAGGGTATTATGCTAAGTGAAATAAGTCAGTCAGAGAAAGACAAGTATCATATGATCTCACTGATATGAGGAATTTGAGAAATAAGACAGAGGATCACAGGAGAAGGGAGGGAAAAATAAAACAAGATGAAACCAGAGAGAGAGAGAGACAAACCATGAGAGACTCTTAATCTCAGCAAACAAACTGAGGGTTGCTGGAGTGGTGGGGGGGTGGGAGGGATGGGGTGGCTGGGCAATGGGCACTGGGGAGGGTATGTGCTACGGTGAGCGCTGTGAATTGTGTAAGACTGATGAATCACAGACCTGTACCCCTGGAACAAATAATGCATTATATGTTAATAAAAAAATTTAAATGTCATAGAGAAATCATACTCAATGTGTTTTTCAATAAAAATGTCATGTTTCTTTAATGTTTTGGAGTATCTGTTATTATTGTATAAAATCAAGTAAACATCTTGCAATGACTTGTCAGCATGCATTTAACTTTTATTATAAGTCAGTAAGTAAGTAATATAATCTAAAATAGGTGCTAGTGATATTGCAGGAACCAAGCAACATTCTTCCCTGTAGGCTAATGTGCATTGAAATGCTTGGTTTTAAACTCTGGGCACAATTACGGGCACCTAACATACAAACCCTGCAAATTACCTCCTGGTTTTCAGCCTCAGACCAGTGATGAAGTACTCAGCACCACATACCACCTGTATGCTAATGAAGAGAGAGCGTGGGATAGCATGCCAAAAATGTCGGAAGAATGTAAGACCTATTCCTACAGTACAAAGTACAGGAATCTGTGTTATTAGAGAATTAGAGAAAAAGAAAGATTTTATTTATTTATTTTAGAAGGAGAGAGAGAGCACCCGAGTAAGGGGAGGGACAGGGGGAGAGGGAGATAGAGAATCTCAAACAGACTCTGCACTGAGCATGGAGTCTGATGCAGGGCTCGATCCCACGACCCTGAGATCATGACCTGAGCTGAAATCAAGAGTCGGGCACTTAACTGACTGAGCCACCCAGGCGCCCCCTCATTATGTGATGATTTTGCTGTGGCCTTGCTTAGAAAGTTAGTATGCTGACTAGCTTTCCAGAAAGCAAACTGTGGGAGGAATCCTTGCACAAGGTGTAAAAGGCCTCCTGTGTCTTCACAAGGAAACGATTTAAATTATATCCCTGTGTACTGTAAGGAAATTTTAATCCTTAACAACAATGCCACGGTTCCGTTTGTAATAGTCTTTATATTATACGGAAATTCTCAACAAAATGTTATGCCCTGGGGGTAAGAGTTGAGGATCCACATATTAATTTATGCTATAGTAAATTTAAAAATTCTGAAAAACCTTCTGCTCCTGCTTCCTGTGTCCTAGGGAATTCTCCATCAAGCTATCTAGAGTTGGAACTGTAGGAATCTGTATGGTAAGGAAAACCAGACACGTGAAAACTGACTTATTTCTCACAGGTTAACTCCTCACATATTATCCCCCTCATTTCTAGCAGTTCTTGGCTCTTGCCGATCTCCCTGAAGAGCAACGTACTTCATCCTTCTTCACGAAGAATTTCTGGATTCTTTTCACTTGATTTTGAACACTGTACAATATATACCATACTACATATCCTATAAATATGAATATATACCTATAGGTAACATATATACATGGCATATATTTATAATAGTATACATATGCCATATGTATACAAACACAAAGATGATCTGCACCGGTATCGATTCATTTGATAGAACGTCTGTATTGTGCACAGTACACATAGTGAATCATTCATTTGCGGGGGTGCTTTGAACACTGCGGGCACTTGGAAAGATGCATTAGCTACCTAATGTTACCCACTGTGTCTGGGACATATCCTCTATAAATGTGCTGGTGGCTTCTCTTAAGGATTACAGATGACTGGAGGAGAGAGGAGAATCCATGCCTCCTGGGATTTATTTATTCTAATGTACTTTTCTTTAAAAAATATATAAATAATCCCAGATTTATTGAGATATAATTCACATACAATTCATCCATTTAAAGTGTACAACTCAGGGCGCCTGGGAGGCTCAGTTGGTTAAGCAGCTGCCTTTGGCTCAGGTCATGGTCCTGGAGTTCTGGGATCGAGCCCCACATCGGGCTCCCAGCTCAGTGGGGGGTCTGCTTCTCCCTCTCCCTTGTGCTACGTCTCTCTCTCTTTCTCTCAAATAAATAAAAAATATCTTTAAAAAAATAAAAATAAAGTGTACAACTCAATGTCTTTTAGTATATTCACATAGTTGTGCAGCCACCAGCACAATGTTGGAATACTTTCATTGCTCTGAAAAAGAAACCCTGTGCCTTTTAGCCATCCCCCCTCTTGAGCTCCTCCATTTCCCTCAGCCCTGGGCAACCACTCATCTGCTCTCTGTTTTGATAGATTTACTTATTCTGGACATTTTATGTAAGTGGGACTGTGCAATACGTGGTCTTTGTGTCTGACTTCTTTACTTGGCATGTTTTCAAGATTCACCACATTGTTCATGTACTGATATTTCGTTGTTTTTTTACAAAAGAATACTATTCATTATATGGATAGACCACATTTTATTTACCCATTCATTAGCTGGTGGGACTTTTGAGTTGTTCCCACTTTTTGGTTGGGAATGATTGGATAATTTTTGTCCTTCATTTTGTTTTTTCTGCTCTCTCCTCTGCACTTGCTGCAGTTTGGATGATGACCTTCCTGAACAGGCCCTCCATTTGAGCAAATGTTGGAGGGATGACAGGCAGAGAGAAGGGGCAGCCTGCCCTCCACCATTTGGCAAAGATGTGTGTTTACCACGAATGGACACAGGAGCCTCGCCGAGCCCTCCATAGGCAAAGGGACCCCAACAACATGGGGGCCTGGGGTTGGAAGGAGCCATACAAGAAAGCATCTCCCCTGTCAGGTGTCAGACAGTGGAGAGACCCCTAGCAGCACCACTGAAGAAAGCTCATCTTCTCCAGGACAGAGTTATGTCCCCTGGGGCATCAGAGTCTTGATGCACCATAACTGCATCCTTTGGGAGAAAAGACTTGATCCTTCCCATTCTTTCTTCCTTCCCAGATGTCCTATTCAAGTGGTTTGGGGGAAGGTCACTTGCTGACCATTGAGCTGCCCCTCCAGGGACAGCTTGCTAGCTAACCTACTTTTATTAATAGCAAGATCTGAGGTTTTGTCTCATCTGACTGCTTTTGGCATCATGATAAATAAATATGCAAAGCAATATAAATCGATTACACAGGACATGTAAACACACAGAATAACATACATGACAGGTCTTAACCAATCAATCTTTCCTCCAAGCCTCCTCCTTCTTCCATAGAGATATGTGCATGCAAATTTGGATCTGGCTCATCTGTTCGGTAGAAACTTGGTTTTCTCTGAGTTAATTTTAGAGTTCAGAGAAAGGTAAGGAGCCAGAGTGAGGGCACCACCGCTTGAAAAAAAAACCTGTTGATTCAATGGATTCATATAAAAATTTGTGAATTAAATAAACACAGCCCCCTGGAGAACAGAAGGAACTCCTGGATCAAAAGCACTTTCATTCAAATCCTCTAGAAATAGTGGGCATTTCTTTGGGTTAATAAATTCTTTTATTAGGATTAAAAAAATGCCTGGAGCACTAATACATTAGTCACTCATTCCTTATGGCAGTTTCTTTTTTTTTTTTAAGATTTTATTTATTTATTTGACAGAGAGAGAACGAGTGGAGGGAGAAGCAGAGGCAGAAGCAGAGTCTCTGCTGAGCAGGGAGCCTGACTTGGGGCTTGATCCCAGGATCCCAGGATCATGACCTGAGCTGAAGGCAGACAACGCTTAACCATTTGAGCCACCCAGGTGCCCCATGGGCTGCAGAAGTTCAAGCAGCACCTTGAGAACCACTTTCCCATCACCACCTTCCAGAATATCCCCATGGTTTACTGCAGATATTCCTGGATCGCTATGCTCAAGAGAGGAAAATCATACTATAACTATGTTGAAGGCTTCTGTTTATTCAGAGTGGCTTATATCTTAGGTATTTCGTCTTCTTGTTGAATTTCTTCATGCAGTGACAGAATTTTGGTCATGTGGGAGATTTCAACAGCTTGCAATTATATGCATTCTAGTTTATCTTGATGTGCCTTTAAAAAGCAAAATTACATAAATATTAATACATCTTAAACCTATTACTTTTTTAAAAAGCAAAGGCATATATTAGTATTCATCTACCATAGGGATATATTTGTATTCCCTTAAAACTAAGGAAAGGAGTTTACTTGTTACTAATCTTCATAATGAAGATAAGTCCATGACATTTTTTTTAAACCTGGTAGAGAAATTATGCCATTAAAAGCCACCACGGTCATCACTATAGCTTAAGTTACATAGTTACCTTGAGATATGCGACATTAAAGTTGTCCCTAGGATATAATTCATATCTACTTCCCAAAATAAGGATGCAAAATGACAGAAGACATATGAAGAACTTGGCCTTGCTACCACGTCACTTAATCATGCTTGCACATATAATAACATCAGCCACGGATGACTCCTACAACTGAACATTGGGGATGGTCATCACTAGGGAGAATCTACGGGGTTGCATTGTGAGGCAAGAGAAAACCCTAGGATTTTTTTCATGCCTTAAACAGTATCACAATGAACTTAAAGAGCCAAGAGCTAGCTGCAGAATCATGAAAATACATTTACTTTTCTGCTGCAATACCAATGGTCTTAAAAAAACATTGTAAGTTTTGGATCCAGAAAGATGCAGTTTAGCTCTTCCTGCCAATAGATGGGTGACTTGAATAAGACGCTGATTTCTTTGAGACTAGTTTTCTCAGACATGTAATATGGATAACAATGCTTATCTTAAAAAACACTATTAGGATTAAATTAAAAAGGCATGGAATGTACTCACATTACTAATAATGATGATGACTACCACTGGCACTCCAGTCCTCTCACTGTATCCTAGCGATCTGTATAAATAATATTACATTAGACCCTCCAAATGATGGTTTATTTCTGCTTCCGCTCACTCAGGACACTCCAGACACCATTTTAGGACAAACTGCAGACACTGCTGTACATCCCCCTCTAGAAGGGGAAGTAAGACAGTAGCTGACTGGGAAGGCAAGTGCCACCTGGGTGTCCACGGGGTCAAAGGCCTGGGAGCAGAAACGACAGGTGCGAACGAGAGCGCCTGCATGCCCATCACAAAATTGATTTTCCACCCGCAAACCTGGTCAAGGAACACGGATCACTCAGAAGCACTGATCAAGGCCTCACCCAGTTGCTGGACCCTTGGTGGGAGCAGCAACCTAGACCACACCACCCATTCTCATCAGTGTCCCAGAGACAAAGGATGTTCATCACACCGTCGGGTTTTCACCAAGTTGTAGCTCATCTATGCAGTAAGGGCACACGGACGCCAACACGCCTTTGTGGCAGCATAAGTAACGGGCATCCCGAGATTCCAAGTGATCAGGAATATAACATGGCTGGATGAATGAAATAATTAATTTCCAGAGAGTGGCCAAATGTTTTCAGCCAATATTTGAGTTCTGGCAGCTTGCCTTGTTCTCCTGTCTTTAGAATGCTGACTAGCCCACTTTATTCAGGAAGATACTATGAAACAACAGAAACTCGCCTCTCCAAATTCCCCATCTGAACGCACATATGTTTCATTTTTCTCTACTCTTCGATGGAGCTGGGAGAAGGGTAAATGACAAAAGAGGAAGAATGAAAGGATTCCCTGCACTGCTTCAAACAGACCCCTTTAAAGCCATGGTCACAAAGTCCTATTTTTACTAAAATATCTTACCATGTTAGTAAAAACAGTAGAATCCGTCACATCACTGACAGATTATTGTCAAAAGAAGACAGGCTTGTCTTTCAACATCCCCTTGCCCACAAACTGTTCATGGCGTGAAGATAACAGGGATGCGCAACAAGCCCTGGAATCTGGAAGGTGCATCAACACAGCTAAACGATGAGTTATTGATCACAGCTGAGTTATTGATCACAGTCTTACCTGAGAATAACAGTCATGCGCTCTTGAACTCCTAAGTTTTGTTGGCAATTTTTCTCTATTCTGACTCCTAGGCTTCTGTCTGGGCATTTTCTCATTTTACCGTATTGAAGGTGTTTTTGTGTTAATTTCACGTTCCCTCGTAGACTACAAAGACCCTGAGGGTAGGGACAGTCCCAGCATATTGACAATATCCATGTGATTTATAGCCCAATGGGAAGTTGGAGAATGAAGATGTTGTTTTATGGCTCCTTTGACAATTGCATTCACACACACACACACACACACACACACACACACACACACCCCTAATAAGCTGTACTCAACAGTTGTGCCCTTGTGTGTGAGAAAGTTGGGCGCCCTCATGAGAGCATGGTGGCAGTAATGGGAGCCGCATGTCGCAGGCTTTACAATGTTCCCCTGCTGGAGTTTGCTCGTTGGATTGTTCCCACAGGTTGATTACACCCTTTCTATTGCTGCTGTCAGTAGGTTTCCCTGAAAATAAGATGCTGCAACTCACAGGCAGAAGTAAATCCACACAAATAAGGAGCAAACCTACTCATTCCTTTGTGCTTAGTTATGACTCTCTTCAAAATGTTCCTACTGTTAGTTCTCTAAACAACCTGCAAGTATGGAGCGTGGCCCCAAGTGACATGTTACATTCCCACTGTTCAATTTGGGTGTTAGATCACCGTTCAAATGGGAAGGGTTTTAGATGGTCCTTTTTTTCAGCTCAATCCTGCTGCTTACAAATTCTGGTCATTTAAGTTAGTGCTTTTAGTTAACAAGTTATGAAAAAAGCCAGAGGGAATCAAAGACTCATGGGCTAATTGTGAGTTTTAAGAGGCACTGATCGAGGAGCAACATAAAGGCTAACAAAGAAGTGCCCATGTAGAGGCAGGCAAGACCCTTCTCCAAAATTTAAAAGAGAAAAAACAAAATGAATGCCACCCCACCATATTAAGCTCATGTTTTCTATACTGACTTGGCAAGTGAGACCCAGAGACCTCAAAGGCCTGTCCCAACCCCTGGAACAGGTCTGCATTTCTAGTTACATATAATTCCATGAACTGTAATTTCATGGTTTGCCTGGTCAACCAATTTAGTAGCCAGCTGAGGACCACATCAACCTTTCCATGACCTTTCTTTGTTCTAAACATTAAAGTAGGGGCGCCTAGGTGGCTCAGTCATTAAGCGTCTGCCTTCGGCTCCAGTCATGATCTCAGGGTCCTGGGATCGAACCCCACATTGGGCTCCCTGCTCTGCGGGAAGCCTGCTTCTCCCTCTCCCACTCCCCCTGCTTGTGTTCCCTCTCTCGCTGTGTCTATCTCTGTCAAGTAAATAAGTAAAATCTTTTTTAAAAAATTAAAGTATTATTATTAAGTCCTTGTGAACAGCACTGTTAGTAACTGCAGGACAGTAGATCATAAGACGCACCAGGAACCTCCTTATTAGGCATTATGTAGTTTCCTGTTTTTGTGATTATTATTAATGATTTCATGAGATCATTTCTCAACAATCTGCTCTTGCTTCTATTATGTAACTAACAATAAATGAAATTCCTGGGTCAAAAGTGATGAATATTTATAAGCTTACTGAGCCAAATGACTTTTGAAATAGGTTTTATCCACATTCCAGTGCAAAGCAGAATTCCCATTCACTGGATCCTAAACTGCATCTGATATGCTCATTTTTAAAACTAATTGATTTCCAAACTAGGGGACAAACTGGAAGATCGCTATTAATACAATCTGTATAACTTGATAATGATATGTGACCAATTTCCATGTTTGTTAACCACTTACATTTCCTATATTATATTCATTTTTTTTCTTAATCCTAAAAGATTTGCTGGTTTCTTGAAAAAGTAGTAAAATAAAACACGAAATTTTATTTAGTTTCACTGTATACTCTTTAATAAATAACTTTCAGAGGAACTAAAAGTACCAGAGTAGAGACACATTTCCTAATTACTTGTAGATTTCTTTTCACATTTTTGTATAAGGTATCAGTTATCTCTAAAGTATTGCAAGTGATCCATCGTACCATTTGTGTGCCTGGCGGAAACAATTTCCTTCTTCTTTTAATGTAGAGGTCAGAATATTCTTTCTGAAGAACACAAAATGCATTCATGTATGATTTGGGAGGAGACAGATTAAGTCACTTGGACAGTACAAAATTTCTGCAGAATCATAAATACGAGCACAGAAGAAGCAGGGAAAATGGTACTAGTTCAGTCAGTTTGATACTAAGGTGCAACATTAAAACATTTAAAAATATAAATCTCTGCATTCAGCCCTATTTTACTGTGTAAAGTCAACAAAATGAGAAATGTAAATCAGCATCACCTACTTATCATAGGTCTCATTCAAGTGTTGTTTCTAGGAGAAACTTGATGATATTTTTGAGAAATTTTTTTGACTAAGAATTCTTATTAACATTGTTAATAGTGGGGTGCCTGGGTGGCTCAGTTGGTTAAGCATCTGACTCTTGATTTCGGCTTGGTTCATGATCTCAGGGTCCTGAGACTGAGCCCCACATCAGGCTCCATGCTCAACATTGGAGTCTGCTTGCGATTCTCTCGCTCCCTCTCCCTTTGAACCCCCCTGCTCATGCTCTCTCTCTAAATAAATAAAATCTTAAAAAATTAATAGCATATACATTTTATTTATGTCCAGCCACAAAAGGAAAGGATACCGTAATGCTTTCTAAAATGTTTCCACTTAGGGATGTCTAGGTGGCTCAGTCAGCTGAACGTCTGCCTTCAGCTCAGGTCATGATCCCAGGGGCCTAGGATCAAGCCCTGCATAGGGTCGGCTTCTCCCTTTCTCTCTCCTTCTGCCTCTCCCCCTGCTCGTGCTTACGCACACTCTCTCTCTCTCAAATAAATAAATAAAATCTTTAGGAAAAAATGTTTTCAATTAATATTTATTTCTACATATGAGAAGTCTGCTTGAGATAAAAGGTCACCATTTTCTGTTCTGATGAGCTTTTATATTTTCTGTATAAAATGACCTTGATGGAGAGCCTCCATTGGACCAAAGGCATGGCAACTGTATGAGTCTTACATGAGTCTGCACTTTGCCCAATCTCCCTGCTTCTCCTCATTCCCTGTCCCTAAACCCTTTCTCATCCTCCTAACACTCAACTTGGGTCAAATAATCAGTAACTTGGGAATACACAAGGACAAAATGACAATACCAGTCTGCTCAATAACAACAGATTAGTAAGAGCTTTCCCCTACAACTTTAAAATGGGTAAATAAAAAGGCAGTTGGAAATGGAGTCAATACCTTTTCCAAAGGGCTGTGTATAATTTGCAAAAAGAAAAGTGAAGTTTAAATTTTATCATCAAAGATCACGTTTGCTCAAAAATCGGACTGCAGAGTTTTTCTGGTCATACATTGGACAAACTCTCACCTGCTGGTACTGACCTCACTGAATCATCAGGAACATATGATGACAAACACATATCTAATGTATTACTGGACTAATGCCAAACTGATTGTACAAGGTAAACTGTGTTATTTATTAGGGCCTAGGGGAACTGAATTCCACCGTGTATTCAAATCAGTACGGCTTTATATATGCTTTGCATAAATTCTATTCCCAAAATAATGTTTTTATATCATCTCAGATAACACACGAATGAATGAATGTATGAATATAGAAAACTATGCATTTTCCCATTGGAAATGATAGATGCAGGATGAGAATACCCCTTTAGGAATAGAAACAAAGCCATAGAATAGAATCAGGATAGACACAACCTGTGAGGTATCTGTTGATAACATTGTATCTACTCTCTTTATCTCTGGAGATTAAAGAATGGAGATTTTGAATTACTACTTTTGGTTTTGGGGGAATTAGTGAAGAAATACTTAAAAATCAGTGAAATGTCATTTACCCTGAATTTCTTGAAATTACATAGCCTCTGTCATTGTATTATTAATCACTATTCATCTTTCAGATTCATTAAGTATAATAAAATTAATACTTGTAATTATAAAGCTAAAAATGTTTGCATATCAGCTTCACCTACTTTACCATAAGTCAAATGATTAGTAACCTAGATGACTCTCAGATATTAGTGAATGTACTCACTTTGTCCACATGATCATTTTATAAATAGGCAACATTTTGGCATGCATCACTAGACCAAGAATGCTTTGCCACCTGGCTGGAATAGTCTGTTAGTTCCTGCCAGTTTTCTTGGGGAATCAGAAAAATAAGATTACAGCATATGTATGAATGAGCGAGGGATAACATATATGCTTTAAAATGTAAACAAAAGAAGGTAAACTATTTGTGTGGGTTAAAGGGTGAAGTGGGGGTGGGTGCACATGAAGGTAGTAGTAGAAAACAACTCCAGATATCATTAAATTTAAAAGCCAGAGTGGCAGTGACCATCATATTCATTCATTCATTCATTCATTCATTCAGTGTACGTTAATGTGTTCCTACTAATGCTAGGCATAACATTCATTCCCTTGAGTAGCATTTTATTAGTTATAAAACAACAAAATCAAATCAGTATTAAGATAATTCATTCATGGCAATATGTATAGACTCATCAATGGCATATGTGACATACAATTCCCACACCTATTCTTTACATCAGGTTATGGTGCTAACTGGATGTTGAATTCCATCAACTCTTAATGACTTTTTCTGAGTGTTGGTATCTCAAATGGCAAATGGGGTTAGAATATTTCCTACCATTTCACAGGGAAAACTTACTAAATAGTAATTCTACATTGGAAAATAATTTAACCTCTCCTAGGAGAAATATTTGCAAAAGCATAAATTGATCAAGGACAGAATCAATTTATTTTTAATTTAATTATTGTTTTGTGGATAAAGTTATGAAAAAGGATAAGTGCTTTCATCATTAATAAGAAACAGCTATTGAGCACCTGCTTAACTACTTTTATACAGTCTTCCTGAAAGGCAATCTTATTGAATTCCTATACCTAAAACCACTATATAATAATTGAAAAAAAATGCTTTAAGTAAATAAGGTAGGTATTTTTATTTAAGTGTGAAAAGACAGCCATTTAAAATCATGCTGACTGGCATGCATCTCAATCCTGAACCATACTAACTGGATTTAAAAAAAATTCTCTTGATGTAGTTTTTGCTTCTTTAACTTAGCACAGACACACAAAATTTTGCTTACAGGTGTCCCTTACTTAGTGTGTGCAGAAGCATCCGTTTGTTTATTTCCTTCCTTCTTTCCTGACCCTTTCTCACGGTGTGTGAACTTCATATGAGCAGCACTGATATCCATCTTGTTCGTGGATATAGCCACAATCCCCAGAGCACAGGGCCTGGCATCTAATAGACACCAGATAGATCATTTTTAAATGAAGGAGCAAATGAGTGAACGGCATCATGTGAAGAATAAGGGACACCACTGGGAATATAGAGATAAATCCACAGAATTTTGCCCTGGAGGCAAGAGGCAGACACTGTCAGTCCTACCCACACACATTCCCCAGGCACGCACATTTCCTGGCACGCACATTTCCCGGCACGCACATTTCCCAGGCACACCATGTGGTTCTGTCTCTGACTGCTTCCTCTGGCTTTCCTGGCTCAGACTGCACAGGCCAGGTGGGGAGGACCAGGGAGTTAAGTGTACCTGGGCATTGCCCTCAACCAGTGCCAAAGGGAACTTAGCATGTAAAGAACCCAGCTTCTTCCTCCCTGGCAGGAACACGCAAAAAGTCTCACAGATTTCCAGAGGACTGAATCTCAGTTTCTTAGAGCATCAACCTGCTCCTTAACACACATCCTTCCCTCCCCTCTTCACACCTCCCATGCCCCCACAAGGGAATCAACTCCAAAATAAATTGCTTGTACTCAAATCCTTGTTTTGGTCTTAACTTCTGGGACAAGGTGCTTATATTCTGGTAGGAAAAGGCACACTTAAACCACTCTGGTATAATACTAACAGTAATAGAGGCCGTAATGGAAGTGCAGATCCAGTGCTAGGGAAGGTCATGGGAGGGACAGGACCTGAAGCATCAACTGAGATGAGAGGGTATTTAAAGAAGAAAGGAACCACAGATGATACCCCAAGTCCATTACTATAGGTTAAACCTCATAGGGTTAAGTCATGAGTGATGGATGGGATATAGACATGAAGAAGTTGAGGATATTCCTAACCAAGTAAAAGGGATGAGAAATATATGGGGGCCATAGGGCAGATTTGTATGGAGAACACAGTGAATGTTTCTGTTTGTCTGGCCACGGGCTGTGCAAAGGGGGTTAGGAGGAAGATGGTTAGAAAGGGGACTCTGACAGTAGACACAGAGCATATTGTATATCTGACCAAGAACTGTGATTATTTTATGGAGGGAACAGGAAGCCTTAATGATTTCTTTTAAAAGGTAAATGACACGACCTGCATGTGCCTTAGGAAAATTGATCTTTCAACTGTATAAAGTAGATTAGCACCGGGAAAGTGAGCTGTGAAATCCTTGTAGAAGGCTAGCCCAAGAGTCTAGGTAGCAAATAATGACACCCAGAGTTAAGACTGCAACAGAGAGCCTGGGAAAGAAAAGACAGAGGTGTATGTATTAGAAGGAGCCTGGTTGGCAGTTAGGCAAGGGCATGACTATGAGAAGGAAGCACAGAAAGTAAGCAGACAGAGAAGGCTTTGACTCAGACAGACTTGGGTTTAATCCAACGTGAGATCTCGCAGGCTCTTTAAATCCTCTGATATATGAACATTTTCATTTTCAAGAAAGGAAAGAAGACATACCCCATAGGCTTGTGAGGCTTCAAACAGATAATGCATTTAAAGTCCAGAATGGGGCCTGGAGAACATTAAGCACGTGATTAATTGAGGACAGTTACTGTCACTGTTGTGAAAGCATAAAGAAGTATTCAAAGTCTTAAAAAAATGATATCCCCAAGGCCAAAACTTAGCCGAAGCCATTAACACCTCAAAATAAAGAATTTACCAATCAGAAGAAAGGTGTCGTTTATCAGCCTGGAACTAGTGATTAAAGAAAGCACAGCAAAAGGCAGGCGCATGCCCATAGCCCAGTTCAGCACACTGGTCTACGTGAATCATGCAATTCACGCTTCTTCCTCTGCTTCCATGATCTTGAAACAACCTTGAGATTATACTTCGGTTTCACGCCTTGGTCTGCCTACAGGAACACAAAGTGCTGGTTATGCCAACCTGAGAAATCTGTTTTCTGTGAAAGCGGTATTTTTATTGAAGTTCGATAAATTCCCATTGGAAATTCATGCATATTCTCCTACAACAAGGTTTAGCATGATTATACTCTCCATACCAAGACAAATTCAAGTTTCTAAGGGTACTAACCTTAAGATTGCACTCTAGGCCGAGAAGAACTTAGCAGAAAGGATCTGTTAGTACATTTCATCTCTCTCACAGTGGGTGGCACACGGAAGCCCTCAACACTCCTAAATCAATGATTCAACTGTACAGCTTTTTCATTCTCCTTCATTAATATTCATAACCATCTCATTGGCCATGAGTAGGTTGGAACCATTATGAACATCAGGAGAAATCTCTAACGAACATGACACTATGGGTATTCCAATCTTTCGTGGGAAGTTCCACAGCCCAAAGAGTCAAAGGTAGCTCTTCACTGCCACTAGAACACACATAACAGAGAAACAAGATAACCCATGGTTTTATTATTTTCTTATAACTACTGAGGCAAGATTTTCTTTCTACCTAGAGAAAGTGAGGCAGAGCAAGACTAAAGGCAGGGAGTCTCCCGACACAGTGGGAAGAAGCAGCAAGGAGAGAAGTCGGCTGGCACGTCAGTCTCAGCGGAGCCGGCGAGACAAACGGCAGAAGCTTGCCAGCACTCAGTTTCCATAAACGTTCATGAGACTGTTGCAGGAGATTATGGAAGCCTCTTAAAGTTCTAACATCCTCCCTGCAGCTCCTATTGTCCCGACCTGATTTCTCACTCCTTTTTATTTCATAATGGGATTCAGAGAGAAAAAAAAAACTAAAAAATTATAAAATATCATGACTGATGTTATTTTTTTTCTGATTAAAAAAAAAAACCTCAAATGAGGGTATTCCTGTTCTCAAACATCGGGCCAATATTTATTATTTATTGTAGCCAGTGAGGCAGGCAATAACTCAGATCCTGGGCTCACCTCAAGGTGTTTAATAAATATTGATGACTCAATCTGTATCTAAAGGAAATAGATATTCTGTTTGGGGAGAAAAAAGTCAAGTTTCCTCTGAAGACATGACACAAAAACATTCCATTACAGCACCCAATTTTTCACTGTTTAGCACTTTGTTTTAGCATAGACTTTTGAGATGAATTGTTCTTTAATTCATCCACAACGGCACTTAGGGTTTACTCTCTTATTTACCTTGGGATGTTGCTGTCAGAAAGTCTGTGTTCTTACAGTTATTTTCTACATCTTTGCTGGAGATACACTAAAATTTTGAAGCTTCATCTCAAGATTCTATTGGAAAGGGACACAATGTAATAACTCTTTAAACAGGGCCTTTCAAGCAAGTGTTCACATATTTCTCCCAAATCAGACTGAATGAAGAGTAAAGGTTCTGCTCTTCATGCAGGTGGCTCCATTCTGAGATAGAACAGGTTCCTACTGTAATAAACGTGCCCAAAAGACTACCACGGCTTCTACTTTCTATCTGAACATTTGTGAACATGTATACCACAATCCAAACTCAAAGGCACAATATTTGGCCTTCGCAGAAAATTGGCCGTGATATTATAAAATTGCCTAAAAACATACAACACCAGGTTGTGCTCAGTAGCCTACGAAGCACAAAAGCTCCTTCACTGGTACTCTGTTCCATGTCCACGAGAACATCTAAACCCACAGAGTCAAGCCATGGCTCACAGCCTGGGAGGGGCCTATGATGATAAGGAGGGGGACCACTGACACACCTGTGTCATTATCCCCCAAGGTGCCACTACTGGGATTTGTAAAGACATCTCCAGAGCTGCCAGGGACAGAACCAGGGACAGCAACATGGTGTAGCCTGTGTCCAATGTCATCGCTGTCACCCAACCCACTCAACACCAGAGAGGATTTTGCCTTTTTTTTTTCCCATCCCCATTTTCCTGATCCCTCTCTCCATTTCCCAGTTACTGTGTGCCCTTCTGCCCTTTATCTTACAAGTTCCCTTCCACCCCTACTCCCATTCTGGCTCTCTATCCAGACAAGGTCTTGCCATGCTCAAAAAAGACTACTCCCTTCCCTATTGTGCCTGTACTGCACAAAACTATGCTTTTTGGTAATAGCAAATTCTTAGATCATTTTACCATGTTCCAGGCACTGTACCAAGTACATCCCATATGTTAATTTATGGAACACTCCCAGTAACTCTATAAAATCGGTACTATTATGATCTCTATTTGCAGTTGGGAAAATAGGTAGAAAAGAATATTCATCTTCCCAAAGTCTTCAGTAAGTGAAGAACACAGGGTTTGAGACTGGGCAGTGGGACTTAGGGGCCCATACTCGTCCACTAAACCCTGCTACCCCACCGTGTCATTGTGTAATATGAATTCTTCGAAATTTACTTAGATTTGTTGAGATCTGCTTTATGCACGGCTTAATAGTTGGTTTTAAAAAGTAAATGCATAATATATAACTAAAAAGTGTTTATATGTCAGGACACCTGGGTGGCAAAGTCAACTAAGTGTCCAACTCATGCTTTCAGCTCAGGTCATGATCCCCGGTTGTGAGATGGAGCCCCAAGTCAGGGCTCAGCAGGGAGTGTGCTTGAGATTCTGTCTTTTCCTCCCATTCTCCCTCTGTTCCTCCCACTCTCTCTCCTTCTCAAATTAATAAATCTTGTTTTAAAAAATGTTTATATATAAACACCAATTTTATGCAGTTTTTAATAAATCACATTTGTTATTCAAACCTTCTTTATTTTTGCTTCTTTTTCATTTTCTTGACCTATCAGTAATTGAGAGACATATATTGAAATCTCCCATTATGACAGCAAAGTTCTACAGTTCTACCAGGTTTGCTCTGTCACTACTTTAGGCTTTTTTTATTAATTGTACCCAATTCTAAATTATTATATCTCTCTGGGGAATTACAGTGAACTCAGATGGGAAGAAGAAAATTGATTAAACTGATTTGTACTTGAGTGTGAAGGAATCCCCACTCAAACTTTCCAAGGCCATTTACATTTTGAATCAAATGATTAAATAATCTTTTTAATTTAAAAATCTAAATAAAATCTAAATAAACCTTTTACTTGTGAATGTTTTTAAAAGTTATTGATGGAAATATTTCCATGCAGCCTAGTTCCCCGAACTGCATGAATCTCACCAGGACTTTGATCTCAAAGAAAGCTGGCTTCAGTGCTCACAAAACTTGTCTACATCCAAACCAATACTTCTCCAAATTCTATCCACTCTAATCCATTCTACTGACAGATAAATGTTCCTACAGTTCCATCACTAATTTTATTTTTTCATTGTCCATTGAATAAAATAGGTGTCACGATAGTCAAAACCTTTACAACTTGACTTCAATTTCCATCTTGAGCCCCGATGCTTACACTTACTTTATGCTATAATCAAAGCATTATTTGCTGTACGCTGATCATGATTTGCATTTTCTTCCTTAGGTCCACATGGTCTTTTCTGTTTGTAAGACATTCTGTTCCTTCTCTACCTGTAAATACCTGCCATCCTGTGTAGTTAATTTTTAATGCTTATTTTGTGAAGATCAAGGCTTTTACCAGATGGGACCTTTCTCCTAATCTACTGAAACAAGGTTCTCTTCCAGCTGTTAGGAAATGAACATCCATCCTTTGGTTTTGTTAATTATACATTTGTTTTACCTCACTCTGCCTTATTCTACTCTATGAATTCTGAGTGCAAAGAGTATTTTACTTATTTCTCCATTTCCCCAAATACCTCGCTCAGTAAATATTTTTTCAACAGGCCCAAACTTTTGCAAGATGGCCAAACCTGGTGTAAATCTAATATATGGAAGGGATTGAAGAGTCTCATATGCCCATATTCTATAATCCAAACTCACCCGTGTCTTCCGCTTTTGTTCGACACTGATAACTAAAATTATGTCATGTAACAGTCTTCTGGAAGATAACTCTTAAGGAAAGAGTAGTGTTTCTTCAAGGAGAGTTCTGGACATTTTTTAAATCTAATAACTCACTGTTAAAATGTATATATGACTCTCTACTGAGACTGTAAAAAGTTAAAGTTAAGAAAACTTAAAGGTAAAATACTTAATCCTAAATTTAATTATTTTTGATTTGTTTCCTGCATACGATCAGCAGCACATTTCATAGAAGGATTTTGTCTCACCAAATACTGTCCCTGTTCTGATTACTAATCAGAAGCAATTTAAGTGAACCAGTTATCAATTGAAAGAGCTCAGGCTATTTCTGTAAGTGATGCTTTCAATTCTAACAAAAGGACAAAGTTGAATCTCAACTATGGTACTTTTAAAGATTTATTTTGTATTTTAGAGAGAGAGAGAGAGAGAGTGTTGGGGGGGAGGGGAGAGAGGGAGAAGAAGAGGGAGTCCCAAGCCGACTTGAGTGCAGAGCCTGACATGGGGCTCAATACCACAACCCTGATACCACGACCTGCACCAAGAGTCGGACGCCCAACTGACTGAGCTATCCAGTAATTTAACCACTCTCTTCCGTGGCATGGTGAAAAACATTCCCAGATTTCCCATTTTTTATCAGGTAGCAAATGGGATATTATGTGTTAAATCACTCTGAAAAGAGTAAAAGGTACAAGAAAATGAAAAGTATGTAAATTCTATCAAGTACTAGTCCATCTAGTTTCTCAGTAGGTAATTTTATATTCTTTACTAATTTGAAGTATGTAAAAATCTTTCAATTGTAGTTTGCAGTTCATAAGACACAAACTCAGCGTTCTATTACTTGTATTATGTACAAAAGGTTGTTTTGCAGTTGCACATAAGATATCCTGTTTAACATAAGAAACAGAATAGAAATCTCAAAATAATAAATGAACAAGTCTGTATGCTTTACCAGCATTGGCTATTTTTGCTAAATATACTGCATTCATTCACTGATACAATTATTCTCTGTGAATTCAGATTATTAAATTTCATGTGTTTCTATTTCTGCCGAATCGCTAGTGTTGACAACACAGTTCCTTGAACAATGTAAACTCAACAAATATTTGTTAACTGACCTGAGAATTAATTAATACTCATTAGTCAGGAATAATTTTTGAATCAGAAGCATTGAATGCCTGCTGGTATTTAACTTAATGTCTTGAATATTTAATTGAAGCTTCTAATAAGAATTAGAAATGTTTAGCATATGAAAATCTATGTGCTAAATCCTGGGGTAGGGAATCTCACACACATTCTTTGATTTACTCATGTTATTTGTTCTTTTACCTGCCAAGGATGAGTCTGAGGATGAAGGAAAGAATGAGAGAAGGAAAGTGAGGAATCTAAAGTCAACCAGCTGAAAAAGGCCATTTAGCTGCAGGGGAAAGTATCAATATAAAATATACATGTCACATCCATGGGGACATTATATAATATCACAAATGACATTAGAATAGACGAGAAGCAACAAAATGAATAGTATCACCATTATTACACTCCCCAATATCTGATCATCTTTTTGTCTGTTTTCTAAAGATTTATTTATTTATTTGAGGGGGGAAGGAGCAGAGGAAGAGGGAGAGACTCTTAAGCAGACTCCCTGCTGAGTGGGGAGCCTGACAGGGGACTCAATCTCATGATCCTGAGATCATGACCTCAGTGGAAATCAAGAGTCAGCTGCTTAACTGACTGAGCCACCCAGGTGCCCCTGATCATCTGATCCACAGAATGCTGTATGTGGTGATTCTCCCTGGAAATCAACTGGGGAGCAGCCTCAGGGTATAATGTTTAGATATGTATGGCATGTGGCATATTAAAACCCTGAGAAGCTTTATTAACATTGCCAAAAACATATTTTGGGAAATCTGCATTATAAGGGATTTTCTCTTAAGTTAGAAAAGGAAAGAATCTGTAACGACAGAGGAAATTTTAAGTCGCGTGTGAATTCACTGCCAAGTTCACCTGTGTGTAGAGAACTACCAGAGTCTCCACCATCTGAACGACCAGAGCTGTACACATAATAGAAATACAATGCAAAGCACATAGGTAATTTTAACTATTCTGGTCGTCACATTAAAAAAGTGAAAAAGGAACAGGTGAAATTAACTTTAATAGTATATTTTATTTCACACAATATATCCAAGATCTTATCATTCAGCATGTAATCAAAATAAAAATTTTCCCTGAGATGGTCCACTTTCTCATTTTATACCTTATCTTTGAAATCTTGTATTTTACATTTGCAGCATATCTTAATCATAGGCTAAAATGTCAATGGTCAAATACAGTCCTAGCAAAACAAGAAAGGTATGCTTAATGTAAATTTATTTTACACTGCATACCTAATTTAAATCAATAATTTAATTTAAATTGATCAAAATGAAATAAAAATTGTAAAACTGTATGCCCCCAGTCGTAGTTAACACCATTTCCAGGGCTCAATAGCCAGATGTGGCCAATGGCTGCCACATGCTGAGAGCATGGGTCTAGGGGTCTAGGGTGTATCATCTTCAGGGAAACAGAGCGAGCTCACAGCAAGGAGATCATCCACTGAGACCAGAATATGCTGCAAGAACTTCAAGCTGTCCCACAGGAAGGTCTGTCTGGGTCCTACACAAAGTAACCATGGGAATGGAATTTCTCAAGGAAGGGAGACAACATTACTTAACTCGTGTTTAACTGATACTAAAATGAACTGGATCACATTTTTTAAAAGTCTCCTCATAAACTATCATCCATTTAAACTTTTGATATCTGGATGTGTTTTAGAATGAAATGGATAATATGAATTCCTACCTTTATGTTTAAAAAAGGCAGAGAAAAGGAAATAAAAGTTAGTCTTTGGGACAAATCCTGAACCACAATATTGCAGATTTCCTTAACATCAAAAACAAAACAAAACAAAGAAAAGCAATAAGCAAACAAAAATTCACAGTGATGTTACAGTGATAAGTAACAATACTTTTAAGTAGATATTAGTTTTCCACTAAAATAATAATTATACTGTATTACTTAATTGGATAATTCTAGTAGAGAATCGTACCTCCAAGTGGTATTTTTTTAAATGTTAACATGGAAGTCCTTTACACTAAAATGTCATAAAATAAAATATTTAAAATTAGAAAATAAACTTCTATAAGGAATATTTATTTTCTTTAGAAGGATAAAAAGTGTTAAATTTGAGAGGCACCTGGGTGGCTCAGTTGTTAAGCGTCTGCCTTCAGCTCAGGTCATGATCTTGGGGTCCTGGGATCGAGCCCCGCATCGGGCTCCCTGCTCAGCGGGAAGCCTGCTTCTCCCTCTCCCACTCCCCCTGCTTGTGTTCCCTCTCTCACTGTGTCTCTCTCTGTCAAATAAATAAATAAAATCTTTTAAAAAAAGTGTTAGATTTGAAATAACTGATTTTAAAATCTGTTCTATAAACAAAGGACCAAAAAAAAAAAAAAAAAGCAACGGAGAAAGCCTACTTTATTTAAAGGCTGGATCCTAGAGTGCATAGGTGCAAGTCTGAGGGTTGGCAACTATATTTTGGAAGCCGCTTGACTGAGTGATGAAACAGCAGAAACTGATTAATCTCCGAGTTACAATGCTGAGTGGAAGGTGTTATTGAGCATTCTAAAGTGGCAACTTCATTTCCTCCAGGGCAAAGCACACTTGGAAAGGAAAGCTGCTTTACCGTAAAGTAATCTATTTTGTAGGCTTAGGAGGTTTTAGCGGGATGACATGACTTAACCTTTCCGGAGTGGGCAAATTATTGTAAGACTCATAGCAAAACAGCAGAGTTATGTTCCAATAATATTTCACATTGCTCTGCCCAAGGTAGAGGTAAAAGAGAAGTCATATTTGTATTCTTACGGAAGCCTTCTTTCAGGTTAAAGATAATGAAAAAGTGACCTTGAAGAATAGCTGCTTTGTAAAGAGTTGGAGAACATTATTTAATTGAAAAGGTAACAGCTATATGGTGCCAAATAACTGGTCTTTGGATTAACCACAAAGAACTAACTGGCTTGACCATTTTATTTTAAAAACATCTATTTATTTATCAATTATGAGATTAGATCAGGTTATCTCATGCATGCACAGTTTCTTGAATAAATAATAAATATTAATTGTTCTTTAAAACAGACCTACTTAATTTTAATAGAACTTTCTACTGTATATATTGCCTGCTCACTGGTACTGAATATGCACAAAGGCAAGTCCTGTTAAGGCACTACCTTGTCAAATAGTTATGTCGCTAATGCTAAATCGTGATGAGAAATATACGGCAGAATTTCATAGATATACAGTGTGAAGTGGTTGCCCCCCACAAAATAACTTAAAAGAAACTCAAACTAACTCAATGCTTTATTATTGACTATAAACATATTATACATATTTATACACACTTACATTTATAATTTAAATTACCCTCAAATGAAATTCATGTAATCAAGACGCACAGAAATTTTGCATATATAACAAAAATATAAATTTTAAATTTTGCAAAATATATTCATTTTTATTACTTTATCAGTGTCAATTTTTGAAAAACGGTATTATATGTAAGAAAGACTTAATCATTGCTGCATGATTCACAATGAAACAAAAATATTAAATGACTTAAATTTAATAATTAATGGCATGTCAGATGTCTTAACTATGTATCCGATGTTATATTCATTACACAAATTATACAACACTTTTTTTTCTTCTACATTAGAGTGTCAATCTATTAATCTCCTAATTATCTTTCACCGTTGTTATTAGCCTACATTTAGACTTTGGCTGTAACATAAGCACCACGGTTTAATAAGATGAAAGCAGATTTTATGACAGTCTTGGTTGCTTTTTAAAGTCAATTCGTTTATGCTCTAAATCTTTCCAAAGAGATTTTAGACTCTTAACAATTTGTTCATAGTCAACTTATCATCTTTTAGATAAATGGTCCACACAAGGACAAAACTGCTTTCTTCTGAAATACTCCTTCTAGCCCTGAGTCTCTCTGTGGCCATCTGCCCTTTGGATGTTTGTCTTCCTATCTAAGACCTTTTCTAGGATCCTGACACATTTCTAACTTCTTGAAGTCATTACTTTTCTAAGTGTTTATAGCCATTTTTCCTATTTTTAACTGGCTTCTGCTACAGGTTACCAATGAACTTTAGCCCCTGATTCTTCCTGACCCCAAATTAGTTGTTGAGTTTCTTGGCAGCAAAATAATAAATCTTCTTTCTTGTTATTGTTTTAATTTAAATGTGTTTGATCGTGACAAAAACAATGGAGACATTTCTTGAAAATGTTGAACAGATGATGAAGAAATACAAAGCTATGTTTGCCAAAACTTGAAAAATTCATGCATTTATGGTCAGCTGAACTTCAACAAAAGTGCCAAGAACACACAAGGGGGAAAGGGTAGTCTCTTCACTAAGTGGTGCTGGGAAAACAAATTTCCCAAATGCAGAAGAATGAAATTGGACCCTTAACTCACGCAGATCAACTCACAATGGATTAAAGTCTTAAATGTAAGACCTGAAACCATAAAACCTTTAGAAGAAAATATAGGGGGAAAGCTTCTTGACAGTTGGCCAAGCAATGACTTTTTGGATGTGATCTCAAAACTACAGTCAACAAAACAAAAACAGACAAGTGTTATTACATCAAACTGAAAACCTTCTGCACAATAAAGGAAACAGAATAAAGAGGAAATCTAAAAAATGGGAGAAAATATTTGTAAATCATACATCTGATAAGTGGTTAATATCCAAAATACGTAAGGAGTTCAAAAAAATCAATAGTAAGAAAACAAATAACCTGATTAAAAAAATGGTCAAAAGATCTGAATAGACATTTCTCAAGAGAAGACATATAAATGGCCATTAGATACAGGAAAAGGTGCTCAACATCAATGATTATCAGAAAAATACAAGTCAAAACCACAATGAGATATCATCTCATATTCTTAGGTATTATGAAAAGGACAAAAGATAACAAATGTTGGAGAGGATGTGAAGAAAAGGGAACCCTGGTGCACTCTTGTTGGGAATGCAAGTTGGTACAGCCATCATGGAAAACCTTATGGAGATTCCTCAAAAACTTAAAAATAGAACTACCATATGATCCAAAATTTCCACTTCTGGGTATACATGCAAAGGAAACAAAATTAGTATCTCAAAGAAATATCTGCACTCCCATATTCATTGCAGCATTATTCATAATAAGGATAATAATCAGGATATGGAAACAACCTAAATGTCCATCGAAAGATGAATGGATAAAGAAGATATACACACACAGTGGAATATTTATTCATTCCTCAGAAAGAAGTAAATCTTGCCATTTGTGACAACATGGATGAACTTGGAAGACATGATGCTAAGTGAAATAAGTCAGAGAAAGACAAATGCTGAATGATCTCACTTATATGAGCAATTAAAAAAAAAAGTCCAACCCATAGAAGTAGAGAGTAGAATGGTGATTACAAGGGGCTGGGGTTGGGGGAGAAATGGGGAGATGTTGGTCAAAGGGTGCAAATTTGCAGTGGTGTAGGATAAATAAGATATCAAAATACGGACAAGAGTATACTTAATAATACTGTACACTCATCACACACCAAAATATGCTGACTGTGAAAAGATGTTGGTTACCTTAATGCTAGTAATCATTTCACTATGTGTATTTATATCAAATCATCACGGCTGTACACCTTAAATATATAGAATTTTTATTTTTAAAAACCTCCTCATAAAAGAAAAAAAAAGAAAAAACGTTGAACAGGTGATGAAGAAATAGAAAGCTGCATTTGCCAAAACTCCAAACTGGCAGAATTTTTTTAAAGTACATAAAACTGATTCAATTTTTATTTATGTCAAGCAAAAGAGAAAATGACATACTATTGATCCATGGAATATGTTCTATGAGGAGTTCTACATAATTTTTCTGCTCAAATTTTTTTGACAGCCTGAAGACATTGTAAATAAAATTTATAGAGATCCATCACCATTATTTTTAGAGTGTTCGACAGAACGCAACACTGCGGCAGATGAACAGGATACAGGTGAATGAAAATAAATACAAAGTGTTGCCTTTAGGTTCAAAAACTTCACTGCACAGATAAAGATGTGAGTGGTGGCTCTGAGAGTGTGAGTGCGAGGTGAGCAAACAGATTGACAATGCCAAGAAGAGGGTCTGTGGCTGCTCAAGGGCAGGTCCAAAAAGGAGAAGACTATGCTGGAGAATACAGTGTTCTTTTTTTTTAAGATTTATTTATTTATTTGTGAGAGAGAGAGAGGAAGAGAGAGCATGCAGGAGTTGGGGCAGGGGCGGAGAGAGAGAGAGAACCCACAAACAGACTCCCCGCTGAGCACAGAGCCCTACATGGGGCTCGATCCCAGGACCCTAAGATCGCGTGCCCTGAGCCGAAATCAAGAGTCAGCTGCTTAACTGACAGAGCCACCCAGGTGCCCCAGGTGTTCAGCTCTGACAGGACATTTTAACCAGAGATATTTACAAAATAGAGGTCACACAGAAGAGTGCTTTCAAAATGTCGGTCTGCCGATGATAAAAGAAATTTTCTCTAATCCATGGAAAAATGTGAGAAACATAAGAACTATAGTGTGCATATTTTTACAACATATGATAAGATTAATTTGTGGTCAAATATGGGCTGTTTCATTCTGAGATGATTGTCTTCCCACTTTTTAAGTGAAATTTATATTTTTATTTATGCAATGGAAGTGAAATTAGATCCACAATAGTGATTTTTTTAAATGCAATCACATGATTTGAATTTACTGGTCCATTAGATTCAAAAGTCTGGAAACTAGTCCAAAAAAGGGATACCAGAGTATTCAGAATTATTATACTGATTTATACACAGAGTATACAACACACACACATTTCAGGTCTAAGGAGAAGAAAAGAATGTGTTCCCAATTTCTTAATTTGGGACTCGGGGATGGACAGACAAGTAGATCCCTGAATGGTTTTCCTCTGATTTCCAATCAACTCAAGAAAACAAACAGCTTTCCAAAAGTTATCTTCCAAATTTCAGTGAAGAAACCTGTCATGAAATGAATTTAAGCAAAATGGGAATGGAAACCATAAAGGAGACCAGAAAGGATTTCTGTCCTTTGTATGAAAGTGGGAGAAGAGGTCTCTCAATGATGTTTTCGTTCTGAGACCACGTGATTTTGTAGTTAACTATTTTAAGAAATGTCTTTGCACATTTGTCTTCTAAATTCACTGCAGTATTTTCATCTGCCAGTATTAATGAGAATGATGCCTTCATATACTAAGCTCTTAGAAAGGCTAGAAGATGTGCATACTATGGAGTAGTGGCAAGTAGAGCCTTCGGTCTTCAATTTTTGGTATTTTTTAAAACGTCTTTCACTTTACTTTTCTGGGAATTTGTCCTTTTCTCTCCATGGCTCATCATTTTTGGTTTTCTTGTCTTTGTTCCTACTGTTGCTTCCCAGTTAAAATGCTCTTCCTTTTTTCTACCTGTTAGACTATCATGTATCTTTCAAAGTTCAATTAAATAGCAGTTTATCAAAGAATGTATTTTTGATTACCCTGTCCAAAAGTAATCAGGGGCTCTTTTGTTGCATTTCATACCAAAGTGATTTCTGTTCAATTTATTTTTGCATACTAGTTTATAAATGTCCAGAAAGCAGGAACTGTCCTCTACTTATCTCTATAAATGCCACAGCTCCTGTAATGAACTTAGGTTAGTTCATTATAGACAAAACTATTAGAGCTGCTCAAAATTAATTTCAAATATGCTTGAGTGCAGGTGTGTTTGCACACATGTATAAACATGTAGGAGAAAAGTTACAGTCTACTGCAGACTTAGGACTAACCCAAAGTTGCAGTTGGTAGCATTCGTCAGAATATAAAATCGTGTGCAGGACAACTAGGAGCCCTGTTACTTAAGGAGCAATAAAAATCAGACCCCGTAAATTCACCTGGACACAATTTTTATTTATATACAATTCTATGACAATATTATAGATTTCTACATAAAATATAGATGTTACAAGTAAGGAAAAATGGGTCACTACTGAGGAAAAAAAAACTACTTTCAATAATATTTAGTTCTATTAAACACAGAGTGTCTAATGAAATCTTGCTTTTCAGGTAACCAAAGACATCATGTCTAATGTTTCTTTGTAATATTTCATCTGTGTGACCCCAAAGTAAAATCTCTATCTGCCAGGTGGAAGCTAGAAGACATTTTTGTGTGTGTAAAATGTTAAATTATTTTTCTGGGGGCTCTACGTTCCCAAAAACAATGGCAATGTTTAAAACCAAACACTAATTCACATCTAAGAAGAGTATATTTCATAGAGATGCAGAACAGTGCTCAAACTTTAATGTGCATAGAAAACATCAAGAAAAAGCTTCTTATGAATTACAACTTTGATGTAGTACTTCAGGGCTGCACCTGAACTCTGCTTTCTTCGTTTTAAATAAATGAAATAAATAAATTATTTAAAATATTTTATTTATTTTAAATAAATAAAGTAAATATAATTTTTAAAAAATAAAAATAAAAATCTTTATTTTTATTTCCTGATGTAAAAATTTCCTAGACAAAAAAAATTTTTTTTTCAACCAGTAAGCCAAGAATCCTCCCATGTTACCTGAAAACAAACAGAATTTCCCAAATCATATTTGTTACTTTAAGACCATTAGGAAGACCTTCAAAAAAAAGTGTATCATGGCGATACTGTTTTTAGTAGATTCTGCTTCACATCAAGTTTGAGAAGGAGAAAGAGTGAGTTTAAAAAAAAAAAGATAAACAGTTGATGAGAAAACATCATTGGGTAAAAAAGAACTCTTACAAAATACAAAACTGGTATTTAAGATAAACCACTGCCTCTTCACCCATCATGAAGGTCCTGTAATTCATCTGCCGTTAGCACTGAAAACCCAAAGCAGATGATGCTCTTGACTTCCACCAGTGGCACTGTGATGATTAATGTAGCTTTCTCTTTGATAATTTTGCTGTAGTCATTTCAGTATGCACAGATTCTGGAAGATTCAGATGTAATCTGTACTTCTCAGAGACCTCGATCAATAAATCATCTTCAGAAACACTAAGGTCACAGAGACATACTGAATTACTACCAGGTGATTTAACTTCTATTTCAATTTTCAGAGGTTTCTCATTCTGATCAGCCACAATCTTTAATTCATAGGCTGGTCTCTTCATCTCCACCTGGGTCTCGGTGGTGGAAATGTCTCCCGTCAGATACCTTGTTTTGCTTGAAACTTGGTCTCTTGGCAAAAAAAAAGCTGAGGAAAGGGACCTGGATTGCTCACCGTACTGCTTCTGATCTGCTCAAGGGTCAGGTCTTCTCTCGTTTTCTCTCTTAAACCCATGGGGTCAGTTTGGGCTCTGGTCAGATTTTGTTTCATCCTTTGAGTGTTTCCTTTTTATTCTAAATTCAGTAATACTGTGAGAGTAATAATAATAGTAGTAATAGTAATAAGTTCATTAAGTTGTCCTCAACGCATTTCATGGCCATCCATATTAACTGATCTTTCTGTGCATGGCGCTTTTCTCCACCTGGAGAACACCAGCATTGTAGGTGACATCAACAACCATGTACAATTCTGATGTCTCAGACATATCTTCTGGTTGGCCAGTACTTAGAGGTACTGGATGAGTGGTTGACTGGGGAGCTGGGGGAATGGTTAACTGTTCTTTTCCACTGACAAAGCTTGATAAAAAAGTTTTTGTTTTCTTTCATTTTCAGGATCCTGGCGTGCAGACAGAGCTAATGGTTCTAGGGCACACTGAGCTGTCTCCCCTCTTCCAGTGGCTCTTGAAGGAACTCCTTAGAGCTCTCAGGGCTGCTTCCAGCTAGATCATCTTGGAGGTTCCAGAACTGAGTTAACTTCAGTGAGCAGCCCCTTTCAGGAAGACTCCATGATTGAGGTAAATAGGCCTCTGAAGTCCCTTCTCTTGGTCTCCTGATCTGAAATCTGCAGGTTTTCAAAGCTTCTCTGGTGATGCAACGTTGCTGGTCGAGACTGTACTTTGAGGAGCAAAGATGCAGAGTGTGGACTTGCACTTGAATCGATCATAACAAAATATTAAATTTGTTTAATGTCACTGTGTAAAAAGCATAAATACAAAAATGCATGTAAAACAGAAAGAAGTAGATAAATCATGATGGACACACCACATTTTAATGTAAAGTAACTGGGAGCCCAGGAAGGCCAGACAGAGCTTTTCTATCTTCACAACTGTCATCTTAAAACACACATGCTTAACCATACTGCCCACCTCCAAGGGTCCGTCATCATTTGAATTATTCCTGTCCCTCATAAGCCATGGATATCGATTTTCACAAGAACGTCTTAGGTCAGAGACAATCCTACAGGGTGCAAGGGAAGAGGGTGAGTGAGCTGTGAAAGCAACAATTAACCTCAGAGAGAAGATCTGCACTTCCTCTTTGTGCACAGTAAACAAGGACAGAAGCCCGGGTGCACAGCAAAATGAATCGTTTGGTCCCCATCAAAGGTGTACGGATCTGATTTTGTTGTAATGATATCCGATATGGTGGTCACACAAATCTTCACAATGAGTCTCATGAATTCTTTGTTGCCTTGTTAGCATAAGTTTCATATGAAAGGCTACAAACTGACATGTGTGTTCACTTCCAGTTGTCCCTCAGGATAAATATTCACTCAAAATTACTCTGTAGAGGAAAACATCAGATGCAAACGTGACTCTGGACTGAAGACTTACCTTCACACAAAAGCTTTGCCCTACACAGGCTTTGAGGAGACACCGGATGCAGTCTGTGCTTTGAACCAGGAACAGGGTTGTGATGAGGCACCATGAACCAGGGTGCAGCCCCTCCAGATAAACTCAGGAAGATAGGAAAGCAGCAAGCCCGTGTAAGAATGTACGAGAGCATCTGTATCAGCAATAGGGAAGGAAGACATTCCGTGGAGGTTGTCGCCGTGAGAGAAAGGGTCAGAGGCTGCTGGACAGAAGGAACATCACCATCATACAGAGTCTTCATTGGGGAGAAATAGCAATTCGGAGGAGACGGGGAGCAACATATGGACAGCTTCACATTCTGGATTTCATTCCCTCCACAGGTACTAGTGAAAGTCTATTTGAACAGTAAGGAGAGGAGGAGATCTGTAAAGATGCAGGCTGAACTCTGAAAAACTGAATTTTATCAGAGAGGAACATTGTCAGTTGCCTGGTGGGGAACCATGGAGGTCTCCAAGCAGAGGCACGAAGGATGCTTGTGGGTTTTGTAAGAGACTCCGTCGTATGCCAAAGAGTCAGTGGGTTCAGAAGATATAGCAAGCTGCAAGGTCAGGACACTTATTTGCAATGGTCTTTTAAGGATGCCCCTTTATCTTGGTAGAAGTGGGTAGAGGAAAGGGGGCAATGCGTGCTTCTGAGGTCTTGCACATGAACCTGGTTCTCGTGAGTCCAGACCCATACTCCAACTAGTCCTGGGGACTGCCTGCCACACTAGGTGCTAATCCCAGCCCTTCCACATTCACAGAAGCCATCAGCCAACACTCTACCTGTGCTTTCTCCATCCTGCCTGCTCAGCACCTCCATCCATCCTCTTTGTTTGGTGCCTCAATGAGCTACCTTCAGTGGCTTTAACTTTTGCCCCTCTCTTTGAGACTTCATTGCTTGGGATTGCTGATCTCTTCCCAGAGGATCTGTCACTCTTCCCAGAGTGCCTTTTGCTCGGCCCTATTGCCTCTTTCCCCCAGCTGTGTCCTGCAGGGAATGTGGAAGCTATCCAGATACCACCATGTTCTGTAGTTTATGTAAAGCCAGAGCAGGTTAGAGTAATAACTTCTTTGTCATTCTCAACATTCGGGAGTGTAAACGATCTATCTTGTAATAATCTATAATTCTATTAAAATACCAAACTATTTCCCATTTCAATCAACAACTATTCACGACTAAGACATTATGTAAATAAATACATTTATCAATAGAGCACTAATATAATTTTGTTAATTTTAAAAGGAAAATAATTTTCATGTCTTTTAAACACAACAGGTGAAGAAAATAATTTAGGCAAAACACTAATTTTGTAGTAACTCTATTTATCATTCTTGTCTATGAAATTGTATCCTGTCACCAGGTAATGAACAGGGACGGTCACTATGAGGTTATATCTTCAGCAGACACAACTAGTTCTTATATTTTCTTGCTTTCCTAAGACACAGATTATCGCAAAAGAGAGACTGATACAGGCTGCAACACTGGCAAATTCTTCCATATATGATTGGTTTTGGTTGTTCTTACTAATTGTTATAATGGCCCCCTGCCACAAAAAAAAAAAAAAAAGTTGAATTTCTAACCCCTAGTCCTTCAGATTGTGACCTGATTTGGAAGTAGGACCATTGCAAACATAAGATCAAGATGAGGACAATACTGGAGCAGGATGGGTCCCTAATTCAATATGACTGTAGATGACCATTGTAAAGACACAGACACACAGGAGATGACATGTGAAGACAGGGAAGACTGAAGTGATGTGTCTTATCTGTAAGGCAAAGTAAGCATGGGTGTGACCAGAGGCTAGGACAGAGATTGAGGAGTTTCTCCCTCAAAAGCCTGTGAAAATACCAACCCCCACAAACAACTTGATTTTGGACTTCTAGCTTTCAGCATTGTAAGACAATATATGTCTGTTCTTTTAAGACATCTAGTTTATGGCACTTTGTTATGGCATTATAAGGAAATTAATACATGATTCAACGTAACTGATAAAAAAGGAGGTTCAATAGAGCAAAAGGGAAGTTCCATCGTAGAAGCAAACCAAGCCAAGTATGCTAGCCTCTCATCCTTTATCTCAAACACACCCACATGCATGCACACACGTACACACATAGGTGTGTGTGTAGTCATTGCATCAGGGTCAATTTCTCATTCTTTTCAAATAGATAATGTTTGATTTTCACAATGTAGAACGTTGTGTATATAGCAAATGGAACTATGGACACCCTGAGAAGGAGAACTCATTCTCTGGATCAAGGAAGAAGAATATTTTAAGTCAGTGTGATGCTTGTGGGGCAAGAGAAAAGGTGAAAAAGAGAAGGGAGAATCTGCTGAGCAGAAGAAAGGGGTCCCATACGTCCTCCCGGACCCTGGACAGACCCAGTTTATGTCTGTTCTCCTAACTTAACCGTTACCTTTCCTCTTCCACTCTCAAAAACATCCCGGTTTGAGGATGAATTACCTTTTGACATTAACAACAATTTCTAGTTCTTCTTTGTACCCAAACTGCTCTTATCTTTGGTAAGTCACTGAGGATTCTTTGTAACATGGGAATTGGGATATTATGTCTTTTCTCCCAAGGCCAACCATGAGATAAAAATGACATGAGAAATTGAACATGCTTTCAAAATTAGAAATATTATTCAAATGGCAGATGTTTTTATCACAATCCCAGCAAAGCATGAGCGCACAGTTACAGGAGGCTGTTTTCTGAAACTTGTGCTCTTCTTCCCCAGCTTGTACAAGTTATTACCCTTCATCTTGGTGGCCACTGCAGTATGCTCCTGACCTAACCCCTCGGCACCAGTAGTTGCCTCTGACTTGCTCTAATTAAGGAGAAAGAGAGAAGAGGCAGCTCGCGTTTATTGAAAGCCTACAGGCTTATAAACACCAAACAAGGCACTTGACATATATTTCAACAATAAATGCTGTTATTTCTTAAACTATCATTACAAATCAGGCCCTGTGCTAAGCCACTCGCATAGATTAGAACACTTAATGCTCATCACCCAATTTTGAAATAGTTACAATAACCCTTATTATAAATAAAGAAACAGAGGTCCACCCCAGAAAGCAGTGATATTTCTGAACATGAGTTCAGATTCAAAGTGTCTGATTCCAGGAACAATTCTGTTCTTTGGAGCTAAGTAACCTTGAACAAATCACTCTGCATTCCTGTCCTCTCTACTTATCTGTCAACAGGCTTAATCATAGTACCTCATGAATAGGGTTATTAGGAAGAGTAAATGAGTTAATGCATGTAAAGGTTTAAAAAGTGCCTCATACATAGGAAGTGTTGTGTCAGTGACAGCCAGGGCTGCTTGCTGTCATTAATGTTGTAATTAATATCATCAACATCATCATCTTTATGTATCCAAGGGCACACAGCCAGTAGGTGACAAAAGAATATTCAAATGCTCAAAGGTATTTTGAACACTGACCCGCTTATCCAGTCAACAATTATTTATTTAGTGTGTGCTATGGTGCCAAGAATAAAATGATGGGCTGGACTAGATGTTCTTCTTTATGTAGCTATTGGTTTGACTTTTGAAGCACTCACATTCTATCAAAAAAAAAAGTTTTAAGCTAATTGTTGTGATAGCTGGAAATGAAGGGTGCATATAGGAGCACATAGTAGGTGTACATCTCCCATTCTGGGAGAGTCTTGTAAGTCTGTATCTGAAAGTTGAGTCAGAAGTTAACCATACAATGGCTGGGGAAAGAATGCGGATGAAGATCTTAAAACTGGAGCCTGAATGGGGAATGGGAAGTTTTGTGTGCCTGAACGGCAGGTTTTGAGATGAGTTAGAGAAAATCCAAAAAGCAGAGACAGGAGTCAGAGGAAGAAAGTCTCACAGAGTGGTGGCTGTCAGGGGCTGGGGAAAGAGGAAACGGGAAGTTGTCTACCTGCTTTGGGGTTGCAGTTTTGTAAGGGACTTTTGAAGAAGTTTTAGAGATCAGTTACAGAACAGTGTGAATATCCTAGTCAATACAGAACTGTACACTTAAAATGGCTAGGAAGGTAAATTTTAGGTTATGTGGGTTTTTTTTTTACCACAATTAAAAATAAAATAATAAAAAAGAAAGTCATATAGTTTCTTAGGGAATTGGATTTTATCTGTGTGGCTATGAGAACGGATTGATTATGAGGTTTTGAGAGAGAGAACTGAGGCAAGTGAAATCATCATAGAATTTCTAACCTCCAGAGAGCCTCAGAGGACGCTGCAAAGAATAACAAGAAGCACATCTGTTTTGATAATTTTTTAATCAATAGGTGTCAAATTTTATCCTAAACAAAGAAAAATGAATTAATCATTTTCTGGCATCCAACAAATCATTTGAAACCATTTTATATATTTTGTAAATGTCCTAAACATAATACAAGAGAATGATAAAAATGAGAAAATCAATTATCTATACAAATAAGAAATATCCAGTTAAAGTGCTCTTAAACCTCTTCCTCCTCCTCCCCCAAGAATTAGTCACCAGTCAGACCTCGAGGGGTAAAAATAGCAACTCCAGTAAATTAAGTATCACTAGATGCCATCTTCCATATACTGTCCACTTATAGCCTTAAAATAGTTATTTAGTTGTCCTATTATTATTTTCTTCAGACTAAATCACTGGTTCTCTAATTATCTACTTTCAGAACATCTGGGATCCTATACAAAGTTTTCCATCCTGAAATTAAGAAAAAAAAATGGCAGGCCTTCCTGGTTCACTGGGGAGAAGAATAGTAGATGTGATTGTTTCCGTTTTAAGTTTCCTTCAAAACTATTTCTTAAGGCTCTGGGGCCTATTTCTGCATGTCTGAAACACACAACATTAATAAGAAAAGCAGCAAATAGGTATTCCTAGAAAATATATAGAATGGTTTCTCTCATTGACTTGTGTACTTGTAGTTATATGCAGAAATATAATACACATATTCTACTAGTATATTCCCTACTATTTTGTATCACTGCATTAAAACACTGATAGTACACTGAATTATATAAATACCAGACTAGCAGGTGTCTGGCCACCTGGACGAGTTTCCCACCAAAGGCCAACAGGTCTACCTTACTTGATCACAAGCTGCCCCCCTCCTCTGGCACCCCATCCTAAGTATGTTACCTACCACTTTCTTCCTCCTACTTCGCACTGCATGTTTACATTGATGTGATTGTCTCGGCAATCCCATCTTCTTGGTTTGGTCTTTGAACCCTTCTGTTCTATGCCCTCCGGGAATGCTTTCCAGACAGCAAGTGCCCCCATTGTGGTGACCTCTTTGTTTCCTGTTCCCCCTTCTTTAGCCACGGTGGAAATATTATGAGCATATTAGGAGAGGGAACAGGTAGATATTGCAACACCATTAGGTCAAGCTTTATTGTATGTGTATATGCACACATACGCCCCTCACAATATCTGTAAACATCTCTGTCTGTGTATCTGTGCCTTTATTATATCTATGCATGGAAAGAGCCAGAAAGAGAGACAGAGACTTTGACATCAATATGTGATAAAGTACTCAAATGAAGGGACTGTCTCATCTAAGTTACAGTAATATAAGAAAAATCAAAAAAGGGAAAACCAAGTACGTCTGACTTTTTAAAACCAGCACCCAGAAATTACCATGATTATGTCAAAATGGGCCATTCTGTGTTGTCAAACATGTAAAGCCTAACACCTCATACTGAGAAGTCTCTTCCATTCCAAAAATACTCATAAGATGACCAAGATCAGGAAAATCAGTGGAAATAGTGCAAAACACCCAGGGACAGACTGGGACATATTTCAGTGGAGTTTACAATTTTTCCAGCAAAACATTCTCTGTGCTAAGGTCAACTATATGATACCAAGTCAAGCTCTTTGAACAGCTATATTTGATTAGTAATTTCCCAGCCATTGGACTGGAAGAACCAGTACAGATTATAAAGTGATTTATCTCACAACTTGGGAATAGCTTATACACGGAAGACATCTAACGCCTGCTTTTCAAGTCAGTGCAAATTACTGTCCTTAGTAAGTGCTCTCTAAAGCAAGCAATGTTCCTCACCCACTGAAAGAGACGTCTAGCAGATGTATCTGTCACTTCACTGAATGAGACGTAACCACTGCATGGAAATAAAATATGCAGCTAGGACTAGAATACCAGACACCCCACCACCACACTTGTAAGCCGCTCAGCAGAAGGATAGTGAAATCACAACTTCCTGCATATTCCAGCTTTGTTGTGTTAATCGCAATTTATAGATTTTCACTGCACCACAAATGTTCCACAAGCCATAAATCCCCATTTGCAAAATGCTGGGTATCATTAGAATGTGTGCTGAATAAATACAGTCCAACAGGGTTTCTAAATTTCTCCCTAAAATATTTATTTACCGAACAGCAAAATTCCAAGGTGATTATCTGCTTGATACACATGGAACAGGGTAGCTTTGTTATGTAAGTAATGGCATAGTAAAGTGCCATCTTATCTTGATTAGTTCCTAGAGCTTAGCACAGAAGCTTACAAACCTACTTACATAATATTTACCTATTTAGTTCCAATTATGTGTGTATGTATATAAATGTGTATGTTTCTGCCTATATATACACATACAAATGGTTACACTATTTAAGGACAGATTTTAAAATGAGAATAGGCTTAAAAATGAGGACAGATTTGAAAATGAAATTGAATGGTCTCTCACGAGACCATTCGGTAAATAGAATTCCTATGTTTATATTCATAATAAATGAAAATAGATGCTTTGCTTGCATCATTTATAAAACCTGGTCTCACTGAATAGTCCTGAAATATCATCTTAGTTTATTTAAGCCTACTAAATTATTAACTATTTAAACTAATGAATATTACCTAGATTTTGGGGGCTTGAAGGGAATGAAATATCTAGAGCACACCTATTATTAAGCCTTTATAAATATTTGAGGAACATATTATGTCTATGACAAATCACATCCTTTAGAGTCTCATCAACTAGCTGTTTTAAATTCCTCTTTATCTACGTCACATTAGCCTCTTTTTAAAAATAGCCATATATTAGCTGCATCTTTTTCTTTGTTCACTGTAAAAATAAAAAAAAAAAGAAGAGAACAATCATCCATAATAGCTCCATCAGAGGCCATCAGTAGTTACGTATGATGATTATCTTTCATCTTCAGTTACAAAGTGCAGGAGATGTAATTGCACATAAAGATGTAGCTAGGATGAGCTTTTTTGCAGTCCCACCCTTTCTACCGGGAGGGGACTGTGGCTAATGACCACCTGAGAACCTTGGTCAGTGTCACTGAGGGCAGTGTTGGTAAGATGAGTCTGTATTATCCCTAGAAATCAAGGAAATAAAATAGACACTTCTCAGAGTCGACACCAAACTAATGCAAACAATGGCTTAGCAGATGGGTTAGAAATGCTGCTTTGAAAAAGACTAAGTTGTAGATAACAATGTGCTCACCCAAACATTATCTTTTCTAAATCAAGTGAAAATCAGACATAAAGAAAATGAAGGATTAGGTCACTAAAAATTAATTTTCTTTCCAGTGAAATGGTGCTACAAGACAGGTCGAAATGCAGATCTATTAGCATTAACAGTGACAGGAGGAATACATCCTGAAATCTGCAATGAATTCATTGTCTCAAATATTGGTGGGTTAATGGTATGTATGAGACTTAAGCAGATGGATTATGGGTCAAACAGAATATTTAAGAATTGTGACCAGCCTATGAGAAGATTTATATTGGTATACATAAGACATAAGAAAAATCTCCTATTATGAACATACTGCTACTTCGTGTTAGAGCAACAAAGAGCGCCGATTCAATTTAAAACACAAGACAAACTCCATTAAAATAAACTGATGGAATCCAACTTCTAAACTGCTGATTGTCATACATTGATTTCATGGATTCAGTTCAAAACAGTCACAGAAAGGCACAAGATGTGGACTTCTGCCCCATTCTTTGTTTTAATGGGCATCTGGTCCATAAAAAGAATCAACGAAAAGCTACAGAAATAAAAGCAAATTAGTTTTTGCTGTCATATCACAGGAAGAGCTCAAAAGCAACTCAGAGTTACCTTTACAATTTCATTTTATATTATGGCTAAAGGAAGCAGAAAACTAACAACAGAAAGAATTAGAAATTGGGGTGGTGGGGGAAAAAGTGTAATAGAGTCAGAGGGAAAATGCAACAGGAGAGGGGCAACCATAAAGAGAGACTCAGGTACAGAAAATGATGCAGAAGTACGCCTGGTGTGCTTCTCTCACATAGAAATAAAATAAATGTCACATGCGCACAAAAACAGGGAAAAAATTTACAACATGGAAATGCACACCACATAACCCTCTAAGGTAGTTTTTCATAAGTTAGATTTACACCGTGCTTTGTGACTAGGTGCATAAATGGTTTGGGGCTTCCTGTTACTTGTCTCCAAGGTGAGATGAATGAATTCAAAGGCCGGGATTCCCTGTCCCTGCGCTATGTCCAAGTGTGGTTAGGCAGCAGAGGCAGATTCTAGCCCTGTGTTAGTGTTCTGTGGCAATAACTGGTTATTAAATGCTATTCTAGCACCCTAAATTTCTCTACAATGGTTTATAAGATTTAGTTTGGTGATCCACATCAGAATAATCTATGGTCACATATCTATGTATCAGTTAGGGGAGAAGGGCATTCCTTCTGAGAAGAAACTCACAATCACATTTATACCTTAAAGTTAGGGAGAATGTAGGAATAATCACACGCTTTCATGTAATAGTGTAAGAGTTATATGGATGCCGCTATATACATGTGTGTGTGCAGTTGACCGTTGAACACCACGGGGTCCACTTACATGCGGATTTTTTAACAGTACAGCACTGTAAAAGTATTTTCCCTTCCTTATGATTTTCTCAATAACACTTTTCTCCCTATCTTAGTTTATTGTAAGAATACACTATATAATGCATATAACATACAAAATATGTGTTAATCAACTGTTCGTGTTATCGGTAAGGCTCCTGGTCAACAGTAGGCTCTTAGTAGTTAAGTTAATAGGAGGCAAATTAATATGCAGATTTTCAACTACATCGGGGATTGGAAGCCCTAGCCCCCCAGTTGTCTGACGGCCAGCATATATATATATACATATATATATATACACACACACACACACACATATATATATATATATATATACACACACACACATCCCCAATAACGCCATTTATAATAGACATTTTTTCTGTTTATTTGTTATCTCACCCTGCTGTAGAATATACCATAAGACACTGCTAAATCTTTACAGAGTGTTTTTCTCTTTCCATGTTTCTATGTAAGAAGAGATCCATTTAAACAATGGGGAGACCTTTATAAAGAAAGAGACATGGAGAAAACAAGGATTCCCAGCAATCGTTACTAGGAGGTCATTCCAGCAAATACTCCTAGGGAACTACAGAGAGCAGGAAAAACAGGGAGTAAAACTGACCTGAATGAAAATCTCAGCTCATCACTTGAGTCCCAGGTCCCTGAACAAGTCATTGCACTGTTTAAACCTCAGTTTCCATAACTGGAAATGAAGTCCATGAAACTGCCTTCTAGGATTCATTCCAGAATAAAATTAGACATTACATCTACAGTGCTTTGAACAGTATCTGGCCTATCGTGAGGCTCAAAACATGGATCATGGTTTATTTCTAAAATTATGGTCCTGAGCTAAATACTGCACACTAGTCAAAAGTTAATTGACTACTGATTCTTGGCTTTTCTCCTGTAAAGTGAAAATAAACATACACATCTATAACCAGAACTCCGTTGCAGGGATAGGGATATCCTGTGAAAATACCCTAACGTGAAGGAAAACAATAATACTATACAGTAGTTTCAAAAACACTTAGGATACGAACAGAACCACTGAGACGTATTTCTTTCTACTAAGAGAGATCTCCAGAAAACATTTATTAAGAACACGGTTGGGGGCGGAGCAAGATGGCGGAGGAGTAGGAGACCTGGATTTCGTCTGGTCTCAGGAATTCAGCTGAATAGGGATCAAACCATTGTGAACAACTACGAACTCAAGAGAAGATAGAAGAAGAGAGTAGCAACAACTCTCTGAACAGAGAAGCGACCACTTACTGGAAGGACAAAATGACAAGACAAAAAAAGTCACCTCAGCAAAAAGAACAAGAGGTAGTACCGTCTGCCAGGGACCTACTAAATATGGACATTAGTACGATGTCGGACCTAGAGTTCAGAATCATGACTTTAAAGATACTAGCTGGGCTTGAAAAAAGCGTGGAAGAGAAACCCTTTCTGGAGAAATAAAAGAACTAAAATCTAACTAAGTCGAAATCAAAAAGGCTATTAATGAGGTGCAATGAAATGGGGGCACTAACTGCTAGGCTAAATGAGGCAGAAGAGAGAATCAGCGATATAGAAGACCAAATGATGGAAAATAAAGAGGCTGAGAAAAAGAGAGAAACAACTACAGGATCACGAGGGCAGAATTCGAGAGACAACCGATACAATAAGATGAAACAACATTAGAATAATTGGGATCCCAGAAGAAGAAGAAAGAGAGAGAGGGGCAGAAGGTATATTGGAGCAAATTATAGCAGAGAACTTCCCTAATGTGGGGAAGGAAACAGGCATCAAAATCCAGGACGCACAGAGAACGCCTCTCAAAATCAATAAAAATAGGTGAACACCCCGACATCTAATAGTAAAACTTACGAGTCTCAGAGACAAAGAGAAAATCCTGAAAGCAGCTCGGGAGAAGAGATATGTAACCTACAAGGGTAGAAACATTAGATTGGCAACAGACCTATCCACAGAGACCTGGCAGGCCAGAAAGGACTGGCATGATATCTTCAGAGCACTAAACGAGAAAAATATGCAGCCAAGAATACAATATCCAGCTAGGCTGTCATTGAAAATAGAAGGAGAGAGAAAAAGCTTCCAGGACAAACAAAAACTAAAGGAATTTCCAAACACAAAAGCAGCCCTCCAAGAAATATTGAAAGGGGTCCTCTAAGCAAAGAGAGAGCCTAAAAGCAGCATAGATCAGAAAGGAACACAGACAATATACAGTCACAGTCACCTTACAGGCAATACAATGGCACTGAATTCGTATCTTTCAATAGTTAACCTGAATATAAATGGGCTAAATGCCCCAGTCAAAAGACACAGGCTATCAGATTGGATTAAAAAACAAGAGCCATCAATATGATGTCTGCAAGAGACTCATTTTAGACGCAAAGACACCCCCACATTGAAAGTGAGGGGGTGGAAATCAATTTACCATGCTAATGGACACCAAAAGAAAGCTGGGGTGGCAAGCCTTATATCAGACAAACTAGATTTTAAAACAAAGACTGTAATAAGAGATGAAGAAGGACACTATATCTTACTTAAAGGGTCTATCCAACAAGAAGATCTAACAATTGTAAATATCTATGCCCCAAACATGGGAGCAGTAAATTATATAAGGCAATTAATAACAAAAGCAAAGAAACACATTGACAACAATACAATAATAGTGGGGGACTTTAAGACCCTCTGACTGAAATGGACAGATCATCTCAGCAAAAGATCAACAAGGAAATAAAGACTTTAAATGAAACACTGGACCAAATGGAATTCACAGTCATATTCAGAACATTCCAACCCAAAGCAACGGAATACACTTTCTTCTCTAGTGCCCATGGAACATTCTCCAGAATTGATCACATCCTAGGTCACAAATCAGGTCTCCACTGATACCAAGAGATTGGGATCATTCCCGGCATATTTTCAGACCACAATGCTTTGAAACTAGAACTCAATCACAAGAGGAAAGTCGGAAAGAACTCAAATACATGGAGGCTAAAGAGCATCCTACGAAAGAATGAATTGGTCAACCAGGAAATTAAAGAAGAATTAAACAAATTCATGGAAACCAATGAAAATGAAAACACAACTGTTCAAAATCTTTGGGATACAGCAAAGGCAGTCCTGAGAGGAAAGTATAAAGCAATACAAGCCTTTCTCAAGAATCAAGAAAGGTCTCAAATACACAACTTAACTCTACACCTAAAGGAGCTAGAGAAAGTATAGCAAAGAAAGCCTAAACCCAGCAGGAGAAGAGAAATCATAAAGATCAGAGCAGAAATCAATGAAATAGAAACCAAAAGAAAAGTAGAACAGAACAACGAAACTAGGAGCTGGTTCTTTGAAAGAATTCACAAGATTGAAAAACCCCTGGCCAGACTTATCAAGAAGAAAAGAGAAATGACCCAAATCAACAAAATCATGAATGAAAGAGGAGAGATCACAACCAACACCAAAGAAATACAAACAATTATAAGAACATAGTATGAGCAACTCTATGCCAGCAAATTAGATAACCTGGAAGAAATGGGTGCATTCCTAGAGACGTATCAACTACCAAAATTGAACCAGGAAAAAATAGAAAACCTGAACAGACCTATAACCACTAAGGAAATTGAGGCAGTCATCAAAAATCTCCCAACAAATAAAAGCCCAGGGACAGATGGCTTCCCAGGGGAATTCTATCAGACATTTAAAGAAGAATTAATACCTATTCTCCTGAAACTGTTCCAAAAAATAGAAATGGAAGGAAAACTTCCAAACTCATTGTATGAGGCCACCATTACCTTGACCCCAAATCCAGGCAAAGACCCCATCAAAAAGGAGAATTACAGACCAATACTCTTGATGAACATAGATGCAAATATTCTCACCAAAATACTAGCCAATAGGATCCAACATTACATTAAAAGGATTATTCACCATGACCAAGTGGGATTTATCCCTGGGCTGCAAGGTTGGTTCAACATCCGCAAATCATTCAATGTGATACAATACATTAACAAAAGAAGAACAAGAATCATATGATCCCCTCAATAGATGCAGAAAAAGCATTTGACAAAGTACAGCATTCTTTCTCGATCAAAACTCTTCAGAGTATAGGGATAGAGTGTACCTACCTCAATATCATAAAAGCCATCTATGAAAACCCTACAGCGAATATCATCCTCAATGGGGAAGCTGAGTGCGTTCCCCCTAAGGTCATTAACGTGGCAGCGATGTCCACTATCACCACTGCTATTCAAAATAGTATTAGAAGTCCTAGCCACAGCAATCAGACAACAAAAAGAAATCAAAGGCATCCAAATCAGCAAGAAGAAGTCAAACTCTCACTCTTTGCAGATGATATGATACTTTATGTGGAAAACCCAAAAGACTCCACCCCAAAACTGCTAGAACTCATACAGGAGTTCAGTCAAGTGGCAGGATATAAAATCAATGCACAGAAATCAGTGGCATTCCTATACACAAACAACAAGACAGAAGAGAGACAAATCAAGGAGTCGATCCCATTTACAATGGCACCCAAAACCATAAGATACCTAGGAATAAATTTAACCAAAGAGGCAAAGGATCTGTACTCAGAAAACTATACTCATGAAATAAATTGAAGAAGACACAAAGAAATGGAAAAACGTTCCATGCTCATGGATTGGGAGAACCAATATTGTGAAGATATTAATGCTACCTAGAGCAATCTACACATTCAATGCAATCCCCATCAAAATACCATCCACTTTTTTCAAAGAAATGGAACAAATAATCCTAAAATTTGTATGGAACCAGAAGAGACCCCGAAGAGCCAGGGGAACATTGAAAAAGAAAAGCAAAGCTGGCGGCATCACAATTCCGGACTTCCAGCACTATTACAAAGCTGTCAACATCAAGACAGTATGGTACTGGCACAAAAACAGACACAAAGATCAATGGAACAGAATAGAGAGCCCAGAAATGGACCCTCAACTCTATGGTCAACTCATCTTTGACAAAGCAGGAAAGAATGTCCAATGGAATAAAGACAGTCTCTTCAACAAATGGTATTGGGAAAATTTGTCAGCGACATGCAAAAGAATGAAACTGGACCATTTCCTTACACCACACACAAAAATAGACTCCAAATGGTAGAAAGACCTAAACGTGAGACAGGAGTCCATCAAAATCCCAAAGGAGAACACAGGCAGCAACCTCTTCGACCTCAGCTGCAGCAATTTCTTCCTAGAAACATCGCCAAAGGCAAGGGAAGCAAAGGCAAAAATGAACTATTGGGATTTCATCAAGATAAAATCTTTTGCACAGCAAAAGAAACAGTCAAAAACCAAAAGACAACCGACAGAATGGGAGAAAATATTTGCAAATGACATATCAGATAAAGGGCTAGTATCCAAAAGCTATAAAGAACTGATCAAACTCAACACCCAAAAAACAAATAATCCAATCAAGAAATGCGCAGAAGACATGAACAGACATTTTTCCAAAGAAGACATCCAAATGGCCAACAGACACATGAAAAAGTGTTCCACATTGTTCGGTATCAGGGAAATCCAAATCAAAACCTCAATGAGATACCACCTCACACCCGTCAGAATGGCTAAAATTAACAAGTCAGGAAATGGCAGATGTTGGCGGGGATGTGGAGAAAGGGGAACCCTCCTACACTGTTGGTGGGAAGGCAAGCTTGTGTAACCCCTCTGGAAAACAGTATGGAGGTTCCTCAAACAGTTGAAAATAGAGCTACCATATGATCCAGCAATTACACTACTGGATATTTACCACAAAGATACAAATGTAGGGATCCGAAGGGGTACGTGCACCCCGATGTGTATAGCAGCAATGTCCACAATAGCCAAACTGTGGAAAGAGCCAAGATGTCCATCGACAGATGAATGGATAAAGAAGAAGTGGTATATATACACAATGGAATATTATGCAACCATAAAAAGGAATGAGATCTTGCCATTTGCAATGACATGGATGGAACTGGAGGGTGTTATGCTGAGTGAAATAAGTCAATCAGAGAAAGACATGTATCATATGACCTCACTGATATGAGGAATTTTTAACCTCAGGAAAGAAACTGAGGATTGCTGGAGTGGTGGGGGTGGGAGGGATGGGGGGCCTGGGTGATAGATACTGGGGAGGGTATGTGCTATGGTGAGCTCTGTGAATTGTGCAAGACTGTTGAATCACGGATCTGTACTTCTGAAACAAATAATGCAATATATGTTAAGAAAAAAAAGAAGAAATAGCAGGAGGGGAAGAATGAAGGGGAGTACGTCAGAGGGGGAGACGAACCATGAGAGAGGGTGGACTCTGAAAAACTAACTGAGGTTTCTAGAGTGGAGGGGGGTGGGGGGATGGATTAGCCTGGTGATGGGTATTAAAGAGGGCACATTCTGCGTGGAGCACTGGGTGTTATGCACAAACAATGAATCATGGAACACTACATCAAAAACTAATGATGTAATGTATGGTGATTAACATAACAATTAAAAAATAAAAACAAAACAGAACAGGTTGGACATTTTGAACTATCCTCTGATAAGTTCTCCTCTATCTTTAACACCTAATAAACACGTAGAAAAAAATGAAATCTAATCTTTTTTGGAAGTAGGAGGGTCAAGTCTTAAAATTCACACTACCAATAAAATTGAGAAACAAGCATAACTGACTGGGAGATACAGAAATTCTTCAGAATTCAGAAATAGAGTGCTTATTTGAAGAACTGCTCCATTAACCTAATTAAACCAGTCAGTCCCCCTTAGATCAATGCCTGCACGTGGATACAACTATGTCCTGCTCCTGAGCCTAAAATGTAGTGGGCTGTGGTCACTACTTTAAAAATTTCATCAAAAAATTTTTTCATCGGTGTAGATGCTCCAAATTAGAAATCTTAACTTCAAAATCTATTTTGTCCTATAATTTTGATAATCTTCAACAGAAGCTAGGTTTATCCAAGACATTCTCTTGATTATTTCTGTTGTTGGGAGCTACCTGAAACTCAGGGGTGATCATGTGAGGTCTCATGACCCATTCAGTCTTGCATTTTAAGTGTTGATAAGGGCCAAGGTCGACTGTATATGCAGCTGTTGTACACCTAAAGTTTTAAAGGTCAAAGAGTTATTTAACATTATTCATGCATAGTAAATTATCCAGAGATGCATAGAATCGTATTTCTAGTTCACCAATCAAGAAGAGTGTTACATCTTCAGGAAAGTTATTTTTCATAATTATTTATAACTGGGCTTTAACTTCTGAAATAGACTTACCATGGTCTCACAGGTAAATAATACAGAATCTCTTATCCAATGATCCTCCTAATTGTTTTCAAGCCATTATCCAATTATTTTTCTCAAAAAGTGCAGGGTTTAACAGTAGCCTGTCTGAGAGTTGCCTAGCGTAATTAGGAAGATATGTTAATGGCTGGGGTAAAATCTCAATAGGACTGTTGTAAAAGGTCTTCAGACTGCTTTGTTCTTCTGACTTTGAGGAGTCAATTAAATCTCCAATGACCTAAACTGTCATTTTTTTTCCTTCCCTTTTCAAAGAATTTCCTTTTCATTGTGTCTTCTTTGCTTCTGTTAATTCTTCTTTTGTTGCATTCTTGGTTTTGGCCTAAATTTTCCTTGACCTTTCAAGGTCCTTGCAGTCATTTCGCTTCTTCCTTCTGAGGAAGAAGGGAATCTGCATTTAACACCTTACATAAAATCACTTGACCTGCACTTTTTCTTTTTTTTTTTTTTTCCAAAGGGGCATAAAATAATTTCATGTGAAAATGTACTTATAGGGATGCCTGGGTGGCTCAGTTGTTAAGCATCTGTCTTCAGCTCAGGTCATGGTCCCAGGGTCCTGGGATCGAGGCCCACATCAGGCTCCCTGCTCAGCGGGAAGTCTGCTTCTCCCTCTCCCACTCCCCCTGCTTGTGTTCCCTCTCTCGCTGTCAAATAAATTTTTAATTTTTTTTAAATAAAGAAAATGTACTTATAGGGACACCTGGGTGGCGCAGTCCATTGAATATCCAACCTTTGGTTTCATCTCAAGTCATGATCTCAGGGTCATGAGATTGAGCCCTGCCTTGGGCTCTGAGCTCAGCGGGGAATCTGCTTGAGATTCTCTCTCCCTCTGCCCCTCCCCACTCATTCTCTCTCTCTCAAATAAATAAATAAATATTTAAAAAAGAGAGAAAATGTACTTTTAATAGATGCAATATTTTATCTCACAGTTTAGATTTGTATGGTTAGTGATTAAAGCTCAAAAAAATCTAACGAAATCACAAAACTAATACAACTTTTAACTTTAATTTTTGGATGTTTCCAAATCCCAAATTTCTAGACTGGTTTGAGTTTATATTTTAATATGAAGTTTTTATTAGTGTATGATAAGCATTTGAATTTTTATTTTTAAAATGTTTTGCAATTGAACATATAAATAAATTTTAGGTCTATAAATTACAATCACAATGAATATATAACACTTAATGGCTATCAAATAGATTGGAAGCCATCATATCTACCTATTATATATATATATATATATATGTAAGATATATATATATATGTACATACATATTCAACCTGAAATATAAGTTCAGTGAGGTATTTGGGGAGTTATATGAAATATTATGTGAAAAAATATCTCTTATTCACAAAGTAGGAAAAATATCAGCAAAGGATAAGTTAACCAATCTGAAATCTGCAACATCATTCACAGTAGTCTTTCCTAAAATATATTGAACAAAAAAAGAAACTCTGCAGTGAAATGATGGTAGGAAATACAGTAATTAGATCTCTTCTTGGGTCATGGTATTGCATACTAGCCCATTAAAATAAAAGCTCTGAAAAGCTCGCGTCCTATGTAAGTGAAACACCTGTTAGCAACCCTTGAAAGCAGTGTTCTATGGAACACACTTTTAAAAATGCAGCATTTAAAAATTGTATGCAAACTCTCTACCATTTATGATTGTTTCCAGTTAAAAATCAATGTTTAGATTTTATGGCATGGAAAATTTCAGGATAGATCTTTATTACCTGTTACATTAAAAAAAAGATTCTTACACTTATATTTGCTTTATTTAATGAACATTAAATGAGTATCTAGAATGTACTTTACTAAGCACAAGTAATTTAGGATAAATAATTCACCATACTTACTTTTAAAGAGCTCAATTTCATCAAAGAATAAAGTGAAAGTACTAGTTCTTAATTAAGGTAAACAGTATATTGACTATGTGTCTACAAAAGCTATTGACTTGTGATATGTATTTTATTCAGATCTTTGACATACTCCAGTTTGGTCATATTCCACCTTGATGGATTATTTTCAATTTTCTTAACAGAAAACAAAGACAGAGCTAGAATATGTGAAGCTATCTTACAACATATGATAAATCACAGTTCAGGATTATAGAGAATACTCATGGAATAAGCTAGGTAAAAAATGTTGCGGGGTGCCTGGGTGGCTCAGTCGGTTGAGTGTCTAACTCTTGGTTTTGGCTCAGGTCGTGATCTCAGGGTCATGAGATCAAGTCCTGAGTCAGGCTCTGCACTCAGCAGGGAGTCTGCTTCAGATTCTCTCTCTCTCTCTGCCCTTCCCCACACCCTCTCTAATAATAATAATAATAATAATAATAATAATAATAATATGTTGAATAGAGACTGCTATTTTTGTTTAAAGCTATTATATGTTTATACGTTGAAGTTATTAATAGAATAATCTTGTGATTACTTTGCCATGGGGTCAAAAAAATAAAAGTCTTATAAAATAATCTCAGGGGATTGATATTTTCTTCTTGTTCTAATCATCTATCTCCATTTCTGCACAAATTTTCTAAAATGAACAAAACAAAAAATTATCCTACAAAAAATGTTCTCCTTTGTTCAATAAAAACATGTTTGCATGTTTGTGTTTTAAGTTGGTTTCTTTATAATTTAAAAATGACAATAAATATCACTATTTTGTATGATTTTAAGATCAACAAGGTTGTAAAGGTCATTTTATGCTTTCAATCCTGCTAAAGACAGTATTTCCCCCTTAAATGATCAATTTCAAGTATTTTTAAGCGTTCATTATTAAATTAATTGCTTAATTAAGTCAACCTGTTATGCTTCTCTTCATCAACCATTAATTGAGTGTCTACTATGCTACAGATACCAAGCTAGAATATTTACCCCCTAATGAATGAGAGAAGAGCAGCCACTTAATTCTATCACTTCTCTTGACATTTCCAATGTACTGAAGAAGGTTCGTTGCGGAAGCAGGAATTCTGAGTCAGTCTGAATGTGTGTGTTTTTCTTCATGTGCCTACGTGTGTTACAGAGCCCCAATTTTGTATGTCATGACATACATTCTTCTAATGGTTTGCAAATCCTCGTGGCAACTCCTTATTAGGGGAGCTCTCAAAAGATTCAATGGACTTCTAAATCAGGTAGGAAAATCAGAACCATTAGAAATCACCACTGGTGGGGCACCTGGGTGGCTCAGTCCTTAAGCGTCTGCCTTCGGCTCAGATCATGATCTCAGGGTCCTGGGATCAAGCCCCGCATCGGGCTCCCCACTCAGCAGGAAGCCTGCTTCTCCTTCTCTCACTCCCCCTGCTTGTGTTCCCTCTCCTGCTGTCTCGCTCTCTCTGTCAAATAAATAAATAAAATATGTAAAGAAAGAAAGAAAGAAAGAAAAAGAAAGAAAGAAAGAAAGAAAGAAAGAAAGAAAGAAAGAAAGAAAGAAAGAAAGAAAGAAAGAAAGAAAGAAAGAAAGAAAGAAAGAAAGAAAGAAAGAAAGAAATCATCGCTGGATTCCAAAGCAGTTTGAACACGATCTTTTTTCTAGCATTTCTTTCCAAATTAGGAGGACAAGACCCTTAAAAAAAATAGTCACAGATTTTACAGAAATTCTATGTTCAGTTCACTATTCCTGACTAGATGAACTATGTAGACAAATTACAACCTCTCTAACTTGTTCAGCAGTAAAATGGAGTTAAAAATACTTCTTACTGGGAATTCTTAATCTCAGGAACAAACTGAGGGTTGCTGGAGTGGTCGGGGGTGGGAGGGATGGGGTGGCTGGGTGATAGACATTGGGGAAGATATGTGCTACGGTGAGCGCTGTGAATTGTGTAAGACTGTTGAATCACAGATCTGTACTTCTGAAACAAATAACGCAACATATTTTAAGAAAAAAAGAAAAAGAAGAAGATAGCAGGAGAGGAAGAATGAAGGGGAGTAAGTCAGAGGGGGAGACGAACCATGAGAGATGATGGACTCTGAAAAACAAACTGAGGTTTCTAGAGGGGAGGAGGGTAGGGGGATGGGTTAGCCTGGTGATGGGTATTAAAGAGGGCACATTCTGCATGGAGCACTGGGTGTTATGAACAAACAATGAATCATGGAACACTACACCAAAACAAATGATGTAATATATGGTGGTTAACATAACAATAAAAAAATTAAAAAAAAAACAAAAAAATACCTCTTACTGTGTTATAAGTTATACAACACAGTATAGCCCTTTGGTTGTGACATTCCCTATCGTTTACTAATTCATCCAACAGATATTTATTGAATTCCTATTGTGTGTAAGGCTTGGCTGCTGGGCAGTAGGGATGGGCGTGTTGGGAAAACAGTCCGGTTTCTGCACCCATACAGTCGAGGGGAACAGATCACTATTAAATTAGCCATGCTTTTCGAAGCCAAAAATTTCCTTCAAGGACCAGGCAGAAATCCCAATTTTTTATGAACCTTCCTCCTTTTTGGAGTGGGGCGGGATCTTTCCTCCCTGAGATCTCTGTATTCTGCATACGCCGTGTACACTACGTCTCAGAGACTACATCAAACTAGGGTTATCGATGTGAATTCCTATGCTTCCCATTGGGTTATCATGTCATTTGGGTGAGAAAAACAAGTTTTACTCTAAGCTAAACAACATGTTAGATGCTCTAACATGTTATCTCCCTCACTGTAACAATGTGAGAAAGCACGTCCATCATTTGAAAGACAAGGGAACCATGGTTTAGGGAGGCTGAATCTATTTCAGGTGAGTTACAGAAAGTGACTGTGCAGGTTGGCTATGATGCACCTGGCCTAGAACAGCTCAATGGTGATATCTTAGTAACACTGACACAGTAAAACTGTCCTAAAGTGACAGTTGACCTTGTTTATCTCACATGTACAACTCGCTGAGCTTGGCAAACAGAGGGAAGAAGGAAGTGCCATGGCCCATCAGCTGTAGCTTCAGAAAGCAGTCAGGAAAGA